>NC_056725.1:1348387876-1348615376 GCF_019279795.1 Protopterus annectens | reverse complement strand
AAGGAAATGTATTTATTCTTACAAGACTCTATTACAGCTGACTATTAATGGGAAAATATACAATTTTTTTCATAATGAAAACACAGTAATACCCATGGTTTTTGAAATCCCCAAAGTACATAAAACTATAGAGAAACCACCATGCAGGTTAATACTCTTGGCACTTAACTCAATGACATGCTCATTAGAAGTTTTTGTTGATAGGATGCTTAAGGAATGTCTAAGCAACGTAGAATATATACTGAAGGACTCATGCCATTTTTTAAGCAAAGTGAGACAAGAATTTTATTTTAGTAGTTTCACTACTATTGATATGGTGGATTTGTTTTCCTCTATCCCCCATGAAGAAAGAATTGAAATGTTCTGGGAGACAGTTTATGAACTAAGTACATTAGATTATATTATGAAAGATTGTATTTGTGACTTGATGGAGATGATTTTGAAGTGGAATTATTTCTGGTTTGAGGGTGAATATTTCAGGCAGATATCTGGAGAAGCAATGGGAGCTAGTTGTGCAACTGCATCTGCAAATATGATTATGTATGCATGGGAAAAGAAATACATTTGACAAGTAAGCACAGGAATCATTGGAACTTGTACCTACATTTTTTAGATGACATGTTTATTTTATGGAAAGAAACAAATGAAGACAGGGATGAATTTGTAAAGTACATTATTGAATTACCCCCTCCTTTCCTGGTTTCACCTACAAACATTATGACTTAAATATAAGTAATCTGGATGTGGAATTATCCAAGAACCTTGTGACACAAAAACACGAATCTAAAATTCAAAGGAAGGAGGCATTTTCAAATAGTTATTTAGATTTTTACAGCTGCCATCCGAAACATAGTAAGAAGAATATTTTTCAAGGGCAGTTAGGGAGAGCCGCTAGGATGTGCTCAGATACTGAATTTTTTGAAGCAGAGGTAGTTAAATTGTTGGAAATGTTCACAGAAAGGAGATATCCTATAGATTTATTAAACAAAGTGATTGTGGAAGTTATAGAGGGGTGAGGTACTAGATACAAACCCTTGCTAGGAATGCAAGAAGCATTCAAAAACGGTAAGGAAATTTCAGTCGAAAAAAGATGCATATTTAAATGCTATGATCATCCCTTATGGGCCTTATTCAAAAGACATAAGAAACATTGTTACCAGAAATTGGGCTATGTTCAAAATTTATGATGAGATGTATAGTATAGTAGGAGACAGGCCATTATTTATTTACAAACAGACGACAATTTGAAATTTTGGTCTGACCACTTAGCGAAATTTGGTTTAGATTATCTTAAATGCACCAGAAAATGTGGGATGTGTAATATCTGCCCTATTTAACATCACTGGACATGATTTTGAGACTTAAGGATGGAAACTGTAACACATCAGGGGTAGTCTACATTGGAATATGTACCCAATGTGATAGTTACTACATTGGGAAAAAAGAAAGAGCCTTTAAAAAGAGAATTTACGAGCACTTAAATGCAATTAAAACCAAAAATCAAAACAATGCACTTCACAGGCATATATTAAATTGTGACAAGTACAGAGGTTTTAAGTTTGGGATTTTGGACAAAGCTGACGAGCAAAACAGGAATGGTGTCCAGGAATTGGAACTGGAAAAGAAAGAATTGGATTGGCAGTTAAGATGCAATGCTACCATTTTACCAGGATTAAATGAACACACTTCTGTTATGCATGTGTTAAAAATAAAAACATTGGATTTATGAGAATTGTATGAAATGTTATATTAAGTACTTTATTGAATATGGTTCAAACACTTGTAAAAATGTATTCATGAAGTGCTTATTTAAATTTTCCCAATAATGACATTTTCATAAAAAAATAATAGTTTTATTTTTTTACATTCATATGGTTATTGTTTTAAAAGTTTTGGATTTTTAACATGAATGTTTAATTTAAGAATACATTTTTAAATAGTGCACTTGTAATCACACTATTCTGAAAGGGCTGCCTTTGGAAGCTAACCAGGGTCAGGCCTAGTTAGTTTTTGGATGGAAGCCTGTCTGCTTACAGCAGGAGTTTTTTTATATATATAAGTCTTGTAGTAGTACACTGTTTTAAAGTGTTTTTTAAAAGTTTTTATTATACAGTGATAAAGAAGATGCTTTATAAAATATTATTTGGTAACTTGTATAGATATTTACATATATTGTATTTTTATTTTTATATTAATCCATTTATGCAATTTATGGACATTGTTTAACGTACCTTTAAGATACCACAGATCATGAAATGATTTAATTAAGTTGTATTAACCACAGAGTATAAAATGAATGAGAGCTAAAAGATGGCTGGTTCTGAAAAAGTCCAAATGTTTTGTTAGAATGAAAGCGCTAAACCTGCTCTCATGTTTTACTTTATTTTTTGGTGGTGTTAATAATAAAGTTCCGTTTTAATGGACTTTGGATCATACATTGGTAGATTTTCTTTCATCACTGGTGGATTTACAACATATTAAATTTGCATGGGAATGTGCCAACAGCTGGTGTCTTTTTGTGGCTACTACATTGGACTTGATTTAAGATGGAGTCTTGGATTACAGTGAGTCTACTCAGAAGACAAATTATGTACTACTGAAGTAATTTGTTTGCTATTTGTTGCTCAAACACCAGGAAATGTTTTAATTTTATTGGTTTATTTTTGTTTGTGTGCGCGCGCGTGTGTGTGTGTGTGTGTGTGTGTGTGTGTGTGTGTGTGTGTGTGTGTGTGTGTGTGTGTGTGTCTGTATACATATAGTTCATAGGTAGGTATTAGACTATTGGCCCTAGGGCCAATATAAGCCTAGACAAATAGGTACCATGGCTCTCGCCACCCAAGAAAATTATTCTCCTGTGCCCCTGTTCAGCGGAGCCACAGAAGTGATCCCCGGGGTGAATTTCCTATTTCCCATCCAAGCATCAAGATTTTTCTTGAAGAGTGCTAATGAGGAGCTTTATTAATATAGATAGATAGTTTGTTCCAGAGTATGGGAAGTCTCTGGGACAGGAATCTATCCTTCTAGCATGTTCTGTTTATTCTGGTGACATGGTTTAAGTCCTTAGAGCATGTAGCTCGGAGGGATTGGGATTTCTTTAAGGGGAGCATGTCCAACAGCTCTGGGTTTGACATAGCTTTGTATGTTAGTCAGATATCGCCTCTGAGTAGGCAATATGCGATGGAGCAACGCTGGAGTTTTTTGAGACAGTCTGCGTAGGGCATCTGTTTGAGGCCGGTAATCCTCTTTGTGAGGTATTTCTGCAGTGTTTCCAGTTGTTGTAGATGTCTTGTGAGGTACATACCAAAAGGGGCGTTGTACTCTATAATGGGTTTAACGAGTGACGAGTAGAGGGGAACAATGACCTCTTTTTTCCTGGACGAAAAACCATTTGTGATGAGGTGTGCCACATAGAAGGATTTCCTGACTACTGTAGCGATGTGATTATCAAAGGAGAGATTACTGTCCACCTGTGTCCCAAGGTCTCTTATCATACTTTTGGTGTCCTATGTGGTAGTTCATGGGTACAGAGTTTTTACAAAAGGGGATGACAATGCACTTTTTAGCATTGAGCTTGAGGCCATGGCTTTGACATCAGGCGTCTGTCTCAGTGAGTCCTTTTTGTATGTCCACATCATTAGGAGTTTCGATTATGGCTCCTAGTCTGCAGTCATTTGCAAACATTGTTAGCTAAAGACCTTCTGTGTTAGCCTGTACTTCAGAGAAGTAGATATCAAACAGGAGAGGACTCAGGAGTGAACCCTGTGGTACTCCACTTGTCACTGGTCTGAAGTCGGATTTGGAGTCTGCTACTTTCAGTGTGTGGGTTCTGTCAGTGAGCCAGTTGGCAACCCATCTTCTGACAGGAATTTATACCTAGTTTAGTCAGTTTATCTATAATTCCAGAGTGGGGGATGGTGTCGAAAGCCTTGGTGAGATCTAGATAGGCCATGTGAACCACCTTACCCTAGTCGACGGCTTTGGTGACTGCTTCAAAGAAGTCTATCGGGTTTAGGAGACGTGATCTGCCTTTTACAAACCTGAACTGGGTGGGGTCCAGAGTTTGAAGATTACCAATGTCTTTGTTTATAAGTTCCATGATGATACGTTCCATGGCCTTGCAGACCAGGCTCGTCAGGCTAATGGGGCGGTAGTTCCCATGGTCCGTGATGGCTCCCCCTTTGTGGAGTGGGATAACTGTCACTGTGCGCCATTCAGTAGGAGGTGAGGCTATGATTGAACATGGTACTTAGGTGGGGTGCCAGTTCGTTCTGTAGTTCATGTAGAACGCAGCTTGAGATTTTGTCAGGTCCCATGGATGCTGTGTTCCTGGCTTTGGAGAGTGTGTTTTTTACCTGTGCAGCCGTGATTACAGGAACTTTGTATTCTTCCGGTATAGAGATGGGCCCTTTAGGGGGTGAGAGGGGGTTAAAGTTAGCACTGAATCTACTTGCCAGGATGTTGGCAATATCAGTTGGTTCTGTATATTTAGTGCCATTGTGCTGTAACTCAGCATATATCTATCTATCTATATATATATATATATACATATATATATATATATATATATATATATATATATATATATATATATATATATATATATATATATATATAAATCTCTGTGTGTGTGTATGTACATATGTAATTATAATAACTGAAAATTCTAGGTAAGTCAATTGCAGGAATAAGTATTGGTATAATTGTTAGTGATTCATCTGTCTAGGAGAAAACTGAAACATTCTGCATTAGAATTGTCAGGTTTATTTTTCGCTGCTGGTGTTAAATTTGTCAGTGTAGCCAGAGGATTTATTTATTGTATTTATTTATTTATTTTATTTAAAATGTGTTTACCGTGTTAAAGCACTGATCACAAGTAATCAATTCCAATATCAAAACAGGAATAGAAAGAAAATGTACATTTGTGTAAGTAAACTTACAGCAACAGTAGATGTTCGAATGATCACTACTAACAAAAGCCTTAGTTATATGGGTTACATCCTGCCAAAGATATAACTGCCAACCAGCTTCCAAAGCTTCACAATACCTTCCATGCATCCAAACTGTCAGGCAGCATGAGCCAAGTTGCTCTAAATCACAGCTTTGAGTGCCAAGCCCTTCACAGCTTTCATGTCAAGATGGAGAGAGACAGAGGGAGGTTTAGCCCTGAAAGAAAAATCCTAGGAACAGCAACAAAAAAAAAAATAAATGTACACACCCTGTCATAAAGCACATCAAAAAACTAGGTGGATGGATACAGGAAGAGGATATTGAAGCAGTAATCATTCGAACATCTACAACTGTACTATGTTCATCGTATTGATCACTGCTGCAGTAGCCTTAGCTATACGGGTAGATTACCCTAGCTTACTACATTTGGGAGGTGGAAGAAGAGTCCAGGACCCTTTGGAGAATGGTCCTTGCAAACATGATTTAGACCTAGTGAAGGGATCGAGCTTATAGTGCTTTGTAAAAGTATGCACAGAGGACCATGTTACAGCTTCTAGAATACTTCTAGAGTCCAACCCTTTCTAAAAAGCTATACTTGAAGCGAAGGTACAGGCAGAGTGGGCCTTGACCCTGCTGTAGTGAGTAGAACAAAAGGTAATAGTGTAAAACAACCAATTGGAAATAGCCTAATCTGGCAAAGGATTCCCTTGCTCTTACATTTACAAGGAATGAACAATTGATCTGAAAGATTTCATTCTGTCAAGATAGTACCCGAGCTGTCTAAAGACATCCAAGGTATGGAGCATCCTATCTCCCTTATTTTTCGGTTCAGAAAAGAAAATGGGGAGATTCAGGCAAAAAAGGATTAGTTCTCAAAGAACTTGTGGAGAATGAGATAGGGCTGACTCACCAAAAGAACTAGTAACTCAGTTACCCTTCTTGTAAAAATCAGAGCAATCAGTAAAACTCTTTTCCATGTTAAGAACCTTAAGTCAACCAGGTTTATCTGGTTCAAATGGAGCGAGTGTTAGCCTCTCAAAATTAAGATCTCAAGGAGGAGGCCACCTTTTTGCTTGGGGGCCTCTTATGCAAAACCCTTTTCAAAAACATTTTGACATGAGACTTTACTGAAAGAGGAGGATCCATGGACAGACATGCAGAAATGACCAATAAATGAACCTTGACAGATGAGTAAGAAAGGCCATAGGACAGTAACTCACACAAATATTGTAAAACCAGAGAACAACCAACTATGAATGGGGACTGGTTATGTTGCTGGCACCAACTAGAAAGCCCTTTCCATTTGCTAATATATGATTTTCTAGTAGCAGGCTTTCTTGCCTCTGTTAATAGCTGCTTCAGGTCCTCAATAAACAGGTGCCTAAAAGGAATCAAAATCCCATTTTCCAGACAGTCAATTGAAGTTGCTTGGGGTCAGGGTATAAAAAACACCTCTGTTCTTGTGTAAGGAGACCAGTCTATGAGGAAGCTTGTGATAATTGCTCCTGGCCATTTCTAAAAGAAAGGAGAACCGTGGTTGCTTGGGCCAGATGGGAGTCAGCACAATGATCTTGGGGATTCCCTCTACATCTTCAGAAGTATCCTGAATATTATTTGAAAGTGTGGAAAAGCACACTGGAACATTCCTGTCCGAGGAAAAGAAAGGGCATCTGTTTTCCAGGCCTTTTTCCCAGCTGACTGTTCAGAGAGAAAGCAAAGAGGTTTACTTGATTTAATCCTCACAGATGGAGCAAATCTTGGAAGCCCCCCCGGGTCTACCTTTCATTCATGAGGGTCTGGCCTTGTCCTGCTCAGCTTGTCTGCCACGCACTTTTGCTCTGACAGAATGTAGAGTGAGATTATGCTGTAAAGTTACATCCCAAGCTAGCCTGCAGAGGGTGTCATTCCAGTTTTCCCCTTGCTTGTTGATGCACCATATGACCTTGGTATTGTTTGCAACAACTTGAACAAGTCCTGGGGACCAAAGATGATTCAGATAGTCAAGTGTCTTGATCAGGGCAAACATCTCTGTGGTATTTATTTGCTTGTGTCAGTCCTTGTTGTCTCACACACCTTGCACTTTTATCCCACCTGAAACTGCTCCCCAAGCAAAGCCTGAGGCATCTGTGACTGACTGACTGCTTTGCAACGTGTAAGGAGAATGGGAGACCTGAATTTAAGGATATCTGTTGTCTCCAGCGAGTGATTTCTCTTCTAACAAACCCCAGCACTGGGATCTGAAAAGACAAAGGGTGTTGGTGAGCGAACCAAAGAGAGTTCAGATACCACTGTATCTTTCTAATGTGGAGTCTTGCCAGGGCTATCATAAGAATCCTACAAGTCATGAGACCCAAAATCCTGAGGTATTCTCGTAGTGACTGACATCCGAGTGGAAAACACTAGAAACAGATCTAGAAGAAAAGCTCTTTGAACTATGATGTTTAGCTGACATCTCAGAAACACAATCTTGTCGTAAGGAGACAAGAAAGACTTTTGAATGTTTTCTTGACATCCCAGCTTGTGTAAGAGATCTCCCACCCAAGAAAGAGATTCTTGACACTTTGAAAAAGACTCTGCAAAAATAAGCAAGTCATTTAAATATGGAAAAAGGTGGATACCCTGCTGCCTGCAATAAGCTATAATTGCAGCTTGGAACTTTGTGAACACCCTTGGTGCAGTGGCTAGTCCAAAGTGCAAGGTAAGAAGAGGTAACAAGTTGTGAAGTGACATCATTCTGAATTTGGGCTCTACTTCAAATAGGTTTAGGAAAGCAAAATCCAGAAATGGTCCCCAAGTGTATTCTTTTTTGGCATTAAAAACATCCTTGAATAACTCCTTTCCCACCTTACAAGAGAGAACTGGTTCTATGACTCCCTGGGCAGAATGTGATGATGAAGAGGAAGAAGCAAAATAGTCTAGTCTGGTGGATGAGGAATTACCCAGTGGAAAGGAGGAATTCCCCCACAATCCCATCTGTATACTTGATGAATGATCTTTAGAACCCATTCATCTGAAGCTATCTGTTGCCAAAGAGAAAAGTGGAGAATCAAACTTCTGGAAGAAAAGAAGTGGTTGCCAGAGTGGCATGGGTGGAATGAAGTATCTTAAATAGTCAGTCTGACTTATTGGACTTATCTTGGTTTTGAGAGTTCCCAGAATTCTTCTTGGAACCACACTGCCATTTCTCCTGAAATGGCTGTCTACCTGCATTCTGTTGAGAATGTTTATTTTATTTCTTACCAAACCTGGATGAGGTGTTACAGAATCCTTTGGAAAAATTGGAAAAGAAGGGCTGAAGACCTTTAGAGATACCCTGAATAACTTTTCCCTTTCATCTCACTTTTTGGTCAACTCTGCAGCAGAGGGGCCAAAAACTAAATCTCTATCCAAAGGAGAATTTAAAATCTCATTTTAACATCATCTTCAAGGTTCTGAGAACAGGGCTATGCAAACCTCCTCAAAACAGTACAAGTGGCCACATTCCTCGAAGAATTATCAACAAGAGTCATATATGCACTGTATACAATGAGTAGTGACTCAAACAGTAGAAGAGATTAAATAATTTAAAGCAGCTTTTTCTTAAGAAGAAGAAACTGCAGGCAAAACATGCCTCACACTTTCACAAATAGTCAAGACAAATCTTAACATATGAGCTTGACAATTCAAAATTCTGAAAATTTAGGCTGCAGAAGCATACACCTTTTCCCATACTTATCGATAATCTTCCCATCCTTATCAGAAAGAGTAGGACTGGAATTAACTATTTATCAGCAGATGGATTAACTAAAGCTGCAGTTGATTGATCAGGTTTAGGAAGAGTGTACAAAAGCTCAAAAAGATATTTCCACTTTATACGTCCTATCTGCCTTTTTAGGGGCAGCTGGATGACTGTCAGTTAAATAGCAGGCAGTAATGTACGCATCCTCTCAGACTGACAGAACTGGAGGAACTGGTGCAGGTTCTGTAACAAGTTATAGTATTTCTTAGGGAATGTGAAACATCAGTGTTCTCCCACTGAAAACACTGGCACATTCTAAAAATAGTTTCAGAGAAATGGACCCCCCCCCCCACACACACACAGGGAAATTCAGAAGCTAAGATCTACTCTGAATCGGAATCAGAAATCTAAGGAGAAAAGCCTGTATCTGTCCATTTATCCACCTGTCCAGATTCAGAATTTTTAATCCCTTCAGGAAAGGAAGAATCCCTCTTTCTTTTACAAGTAACTACATTATAAGAAGGATCAATAGCCTGAATTAAAACCTGAGCCTGATCGAGTAAACTACTCCTGTCTGAGGAAATTTGAGGAGTAGATAACATGTTTAGTTTTCTGTTTCTGTTTGAGCATACTGACTACTGGACAAAATTTAGAACTAGTATCTGGAGCAGGCACAATAAAGTCTAACACTTGGCTGTAATAAAATCAACAGTGACGTGGCTGATTTAGTTTAAATAGTATCTTAGTCCTCTGTTTATTTTACGTAAGGCAAGAACAATGTTATATATTACTGACAGGACTGCTGGGATGTTTTAGTTGCATAGCTCATTTGGTAATTTATATTAATGAGGGTTACCTAAACAGGATCAGCGAGTTCCAAAGAATAAAATAAAAATTACGCCTCATCAGTTAACAGACTGCCAGCAGTTTTACAGCCTTCTGATTACTTGTGTAAACTGAATAAGTAAACAGCAAGATCAGCAATTATGAGGATATTTAAATTAAAAGCATTTTAGCCCTTTTTTTAATTTATCAGTTTTTTGGGTTTCTAATACCATGATGGGAATGGACCCCATTCCTAAGTCAAAGTACGATTAAAGTTCATGAAATTAGTATTGTTTCAATCTTTGTTGTTAGCCAGAAGTGCTCTTTGCAGCACCCGCAATGTGCCCAGTAATAACTCCTTCTGCAATTTATACGGAGTTACATGTACTGGTAACATATCAAAGCATGACTGATAATTCTTTTTTATAAGACCCGTTGCTCCTACTACTACTGGAACTGCATAGGTATCTTTCTTCCACATTGCCCTTGTTTCTACTTGCAAATACTGGTATTTTATGACTTTGTGTCTCACTGTACATAAGACTAAGTCACTGGGTTTAGCAAATTCAGTGATTAATGGTACTTTTGTCTTCTTTTCATGGATCACTATATCTGGTTTTCTTGCATCTATTTTTTTGAACTGTTGGTAATGGGTGATCCCATGTGATATAAATGTCTTCATTTTCTATGATGCTTTGCAGCTCATGTTTCCAGTGTTTTCAGCTACTTCATTATTATAATGGTTGCACACTCCCCAATGCAACAGTCTTGTTTCTCCCGCATGTTTAATGGACTTTGTAAACCAAAATGTATGTAACCCCACTGTCTTGGGCTACCAATATTAACCTTTAGTCTTTTGGTTTAAATTCACCTCTCCTTAACCATTCCTGTGTTCTGTCCTGATCAGCATTAATTTGTTCCAAGAGTTTTTTATACTTGCAACAATACTTATGCATATTCCACATTTCATACCTTCTCATCTGATCCTTCACTTTACATTCTTTATTTTTTTTTTGGCACATTCAGTTGTTGCCTGATTTTGATCTACTTCTGGTTTGATTAAGTACCCTTTTCAATCATAGTCTAACCACAGGCTTTGTTCCTGTGGAATGGAGAAAAGTGACAGTCATTCCACTTCACAAAGATGGCCTAGCAACAGACCCGGCGAATTATAGACCTATAAGCCTGACCAGCCTCACCTGTAAGGCCATGGAATGCATAATTACCGACCTCATAAATAGTGACATAGGCGACCTCCAAACCCTGGATCCTACCCAATTCGGCTTCGTCAAGGGGAAATCCTGCCTGTTAAATCTTGTGGATTTTTTTGAAAATGTAACCAGGGCCACTGATGAGGGCAAATCTGTACATACAGCATACCTAGACTTGACAAAGGCTTTCGACACAATCCCACACTCAGGTATTACCTATAAATTTAGCAAACTGAATGTAAACCCCTTCATTGTAAGATGGGCTGCTAATTGGCTCACAAACAAACCAACGAAAAACTGCAGAAAACAAAAAAACAACGCAAAGCGGAAAACTGGATATACACAGACCCCAGTTTTATTATTGACACTTTCGTTTAAACATTGCCAAACTTCTTCAGATCTAACTGGTTCACAAAAAGGACACACACTATCAAAGTGGGCAACTCCACATCAACTAGCAGACCTGTTACCAGCGGGGTGCCGCAGGGGATCAGTGCTGGGCCCCCTACAGTTTGGTATATAATTTTCAGAAGTTCAGGTCAAAACTAAGGGGCTGTGGTTGATCAAGTTTGCAGATGACTGCAAATTGGGTGCAATTATTGAATCCCCAAATGATGTCAGTATACTCCAGGAGGGTCTTACACAGACCAACAACTGGTGTCTTAGTCATGGTCTCAAACTGAATGCAAAGAAATGTGTAATCATTCCATTTGGCACAACGTCCATTCACACTATCAAATTAACAACAATACAGTAAGTACCCACAACGTGGCAAGAGACTTGGGTTCACAAGTTGACCTTGACCATAACTTCAAACGCCACGCGTCTACTGTAGTAAGGGAACTTTTTACGTAGCACACTTGATTAGTCAAGGCATCACCTTGAGAGCAAAACAGGTTATAACCCCTCTATACTCGACACTAATTAGGCCGATAATTGAGTAAAGTGCCCTGTTCGGCATGTACCATACAAAACACCTGCAGCAATTGGTCAGACCTCAGAGGCGTCTAGCAAAGAAGATAAAGGGACTCCAGCACATGCTGTATACAGATCGAATAAAGTCCCTGTCACTTTATTCTGTATCATATAGACTTCTTAGGGGTGACTTATACCTGCCTTTCAGAAAAATCTCAGACCCAAACCTAACGAACTTGCTGCATATCCTTAAATCAAATGGGAATACGGCTACCCATTCCAGGGACCTAAATATGGCCTACGACTTAAATAGGACATGTTGGAGGGACAGATTTATCTCCCAGCAACTGCTGCACCTTTGGAATAGGCTATGTATTCATGTGAAACAGAACACCTTTATGACACTGTTCAAAAGTAACCTGGACAAGTGGATGGGGCACTGTAAATTCTTACCAGGAATAGCACCCACAACCCTCCTGGACAAGAGCAGTCATTACTAAATACAATCTTGGGTATTAACTAACATTTCTAAGGCATTACACTGTGATGAAATGACTAGGCTTGAAATGATCTCTGGGTCGATAGCCTAGTAATCTCCTATGATCCCATGATTTCCATTCCTGACAGACACTAATATGCTTTTGCTAAACTAAGCAGGAAAGTCATCTTAGACTTACGCTCCTCATGTTTCAAAACTTTACTTATGTTTCGGTCTTAAGAGGTCAGCAGACATGTATGCAGTCCCACGACTGCAGATCTATCCATGTAATCAATTTCAAGGAGGACCTTAGTTCCTTCAGAAAGGGAAAATATAGTCTTGGTATGCACTTCTTCTTTCGGCTTTTCCCAGTTAGGAGTCGCCACAGCAGATCACCTGTCTGCTCATGATTGGCAGTGGAGTTTTTTACGGTGTCGAGTTGCCAGCCTGGCGCCCAACCTTCCACAGAAGGCACACACATGCACGCACTCACACCTAGGGCCAATTTATAGTGTCCAATCCACCTACAGCATGTCTTTGGGATGTGGGAGGAAACCGGACCACCCGGAGGAAACCCACGTGACCACAGGGAGGACATGAAGACTCCGCACAGAAGGCACCCCAGCCTAGGATCGAACCTGGGAACCTCTTGCGGTGAGCCGCTAACGCTAACCGCTGCACCACCATGGCCGCAGAGTCTTGGTATGCACTGATTTTTATAAATAATTTGATGAGCATGAAGCATCCTTCTTGTTTTCCTGTCCAACCTATCCAACTCCTTTTGGGGCCAGTTAGGACAGGAAGGACAAACTGGTTTACAGCTTGGACTTTGTTCCTAGATGTCAATACTGTCTTTAGTATTAATTTAAATCTTCTAAAATATTCCTTACTAAGTTTTATTCACATTTGTTAATGTTTTATTGTTGATCCTTCATCAATTCCTAAATATTTATACACTCCCTCTTGGTCAAGTTCTTTTATATCACATTCCTGTCCCAAATTGATGTTTTCTTGGTGCTGCAGATTTCCTACTTTAAAGGTTGCTTTTGCACATTTATCAATACCAAATGACATTCTTGTATCATCTGAAAAATTTTTGACCACTTGTAGTTGTACTTTCAGTTCCTCATTTGATTAACTATACAGTTTTAAATCTATAAAAAGATGAGAAATCTTTACACTTTGTTGTTTTCTAGCCATGACTAAATCTGTTATGTACATACCTCCCTGGACTACATGAAAAGAGACATGGAAGAGCTCTCCGATCTTATAGCCCAGGCAGGTATGACCCTAGCCCTGAGTAGCATTCTGCCATCAACCAGTATGATACCGCAGTACAAGGACAAAATGATTGACTTCAACAATTGGCTAAGCTTCTGGTGCCATTCTAAAGGGATCCAGTATCTGTCTGCCTGGGATGACATGGTCGACAGACCACGATGTTTTGCCAGAGATGGCCTACACCTGTCACCCCTGGGATTCAGTATACTGGCTAAGGTTCTTTCCACCCCTATAGTGCCTTTTTTAGGCAAGGTTCAAATGACAAATTCACTACTGTAACAGGCAAGCAAAAACTGAGGGTGATGCTACTCAGTGCTAGAAGTCTAAATCTCAAAATGCACTCACTTGAGGCAATCCTTAAAATGGAGAACATCGATATCTGTGCAGTGACTGAGACTTGGTTCAAGGCTCCAGAGAGCACCCCTGCACTACCAGGCTAAAACTCATACCACACTTTTCAGCCATGTAACCTGGACTGGAACACCAAAGGCGGAGGTGTGTCCATATTCATTAAAGATATCCACACCTCCAGGCTAGTTGCTCAGCATAATGCAGCCGAGGTTATCCAAGTGCAACTAACTCTGGGCAAAACTGCAATCCAAATTGTAGCTTGCTACAGATCACCCACCATGCCCCAGGATTCCCACTGCTCTTTTCTTGATGTACTGGAAAATATTAGGGTTTAACCAAACACCCTAATAATGGGCGATTTCAACTAACCCACCATTAACTGGAAAACTACTCATGTACCAACTCCTTCGCTCAACACTTTCTGGAATTCATAAACTCCAATACCCTGGATCAACTTCTCCACACCCCCACCAGGGGCAACAATATCCTAGATCTAGTCATTACCAACATGAGTGACTGGTGTTCCACACCTGAAGTCAACGCCTCATTGGTCCGATCCAACCATAAGCTAATTACCCTAGATATCCACATCCTGCCCCCAGCCCCCATTAAGGAAACCAAGGTAGAAAATTTCTCCAAAGCCAACATCCATGCTTTTTAAGACAGAAGTGGTGAACTTCATGACATCCATGCAGATGGACAAAACAGTTACGACTACTGAATCCTACATAATTGCACTTTATAAGCACTTACATGAGTGCATGGATCATGCTATCCCAAACAAGACGCTATCCTCCAAAAAAAGAAAGCCAATCTGGTGGTCCCCCGCCATAAACAAACTGTACAACAGAAGGAAGAAACTGTTGCAAAAGAGAGTAAAATCCCAAGAGTGGAGGAGCTCCCTGGTCAGCCTCAGTAAGAAGCTGCAATCCCTGATAAAATCCTCCAAAGCTAGTTACGAAAACAAAATCGCCACCGATTCTAAAGACAGTCACAAAGCATTCTATAGCTATGTCAAGAATCTCAATGGCAACACTCAGATCTGCTCTGAGTTACAGCACAATGGCACTAAATATATAGACCCAACTGATATTGTCAATATTCTGGCAGATAGGTTCAGTGCTAACTTTACCCCCCTCTCATCCCCTAAAGAGCCCATATCTATACTGGAAGAATGCAAAGTTCCTGTAATCACGGCTGCGCAGGTAAAAAACACACTCTCCAAAGCCAAGAACACAACATCCATGGGACCAGACAACATCCCAGGCTGCGTTCTACATGAACTACAGAATGAACTGGCACCCCACCTAAGTACCATGTTCAATCATAGCCTCACCTCAGGCTTTGTGCCTGCTGAATGGCGCACAGCAACGGTTATCCCACTCCACAAGGGGGGAGCCACCACGGACCCCGGGAACTACTGCCCCATTAGCCTGATGAGCCTGGTCTGCAAGGCCATGGAACGTATCTTCATGGAACTTATAAACAAAGACATTGGTAATCTCCAAACTCTGGACCCCACCCACTTCGGGTTTGTAAAAGGCAGATCATGTCTCCTAAACCTGATAAACTTCTTTGAAGCAGTCACAAAAGCCATACAAATCACATCGCCACAGTAGTCAGGAAATCCTTCTGGGTGGCACACCTCATCACAAAAGGTTTCTCATCCAGAAAAAAAGAGGTCATTGTTCCCCTCTACGCATCACTCATTAGACCCATTACCCTTTTAGTATGTACCTCACAAGACATCTACAATAACTGGAAAGGCCACAGAAATACCTCACAAAGAGGATTACCGGCCTCAAACAGATGCCCTATGCAGACCGTCTCAAAAAACTCAAGCTTTACTCCGTCGCATATCACCTGCTCAGAGGTGATCTCTGCCTAACATACACAGTTATGTCAAACCCAGAGCTGTTGGACATGCTCCACTTAAAGAAATCCTAATCCCTCCGAGCTACACGTAACAGGGACCTAAACCTTGTCACCACAATAAACAGAACATTCCGGAGGGATAGATTCCTATTCCAGAGACTTCCCACACTCTGGAATAAAGTACCTATCTATATCAAACAAAGCTCCTCATTAGCACTCTTCAAGAAAAATCTTGATGATTGGATGGGAAATAGGAAATTCACCCCAGGGATCACCTCTGTGGATATGCTCGACAGTGGCAAAGGAAAATTATTTTCTTGGGTGGTAAAAGCCAGGGTACCTTTTTGGCTGGGCACTTGTATAGGTCCCAGGGCTGATAGCCTAGTACCTACCTATGAATCTATAATGACCTAAGGGCAAGACAAAATAGCAGCTGTGACAGAGTCAACTTGAATATCCCCCTTTGAATTTTTATCCCGTGAATAATAATTTGTCCTTTATCATAGCTTAACTGCAAAGTGGTCTGCCACTGTTTCATGGTCGCTGTAATGTAATTGATCAGTGTAGGGTGTATCGTATACATTTTTAAGCACTCTTTTATCCATGAATGTGAGAGATTGTCAAACCCTTGTTAGTAGTCTATCCATGCCATAATTAGAATCTTCCCGCTTTTAAAGTTCTCCATTATGACTTTAACAAATTATCCTTTTTTCCAAGTTACTTTCTTTTATTACATTTTTGTTCTAGTGCCATGACTGAGTTTTCTTCTAAATGACTATAAACTCTGTCGGCATCAATTCGAGTGTATAGTTTATATGTCATTGGAAGGCAAGTTATTGGTCTATAGTTTTTAGGACAGTTTGCAGGTTTGCTCTTAAAGGGACAGTCCCATGGATTTTTTGTTTTGATTCAGCCTTTGTTTACATTTCAGGTTTGCCTTTCTGAGCATGCTCACGTTTGGCTGAGGGGGCTGGGGGAAAAGTGCCTGAAGGAAGTTTCAGAGTTGTTAGCCAAATTCCATCTGAAATTGCAGTTGTACTGACAACAGCTCTCCACATGAGCCATTCATTAATTTATCTGTTCATTTTACCCACTGAGAAAAGTAGCCTTTCAGGCATTTTATGACCTGACTCCTGCTGCTGCCACTCTAGAAAGCACATCAGTAATGCAAGGCTTTTAAAACATTAGTAAACAAGAGTCTTTTGTTTCTTTCATTTCATATTTTATTCTATGGTGATTGTGAATCCTGGCCATCAACAACTATTTTATGACATAGCTTCTGCCTATCTGAGTCATGCAAACAGTAGTGGAAACCACATTTCTCTGTCATGTTTTACTGTATTCTGATTTTTGAATAAGAGCCTGGTGTAGTGACTTTCTGACCTGCTAGTAATTCCACAGAAAGCAAGTGTGCGACAGAAGGTTGGAGCATTAGTAGACATACTCTTCTGTTCCTTTTTCAGCTTCTAGTTTGATACATGCTGATGTCTGAATACTACTAGACAAATTCAATATTTTTATGAGCGGGCTGCTTGTACATCTGTAGAAGCATGAGTGATGCAAATTAGTATACACTGATGTTCCTTTTCCCTGGCGCAGCTTTCTTTATTTTAAATATGAGCCAGGAGTTGGGGGCATAGCTCCCCAATCCAATGCAAGTCTGAGAGGAACACAAATCCAAAGATTTGTTTATCCTGGCAGCTGAAACAAGACTGGAACTGTGGATTTACAGGATATATAAAAGCAAAATGAGACTGTGGGTGGGAATGAAAGTGACGTGTCGAAGTAGGTATGACTTCTGTCAGCTTAACCTGGACCCTAATTTTAAACACTGGGATTGTGCCTTTAGGTAGGGGCATTGTTTTGCCTGTTGTTAACCAGGCTGGTGCTTGTTCAGGGTGCGCATACAAATAGTTCTTCCTCATGGCTAAATCTTCGCGCAAAGATGTTAATAGTTTTAACCAGAAGTTAGGGACTGCATCTGGGCCTGGAGTTTTCCATTTAGAAGCTTTTCTTAACTTTGTTTCAATCTCTCTGGAAGTTGCTTCATCCCATTTCATATCCTGTACCTTTAAACTTCTTGTTCTTTCTTTTACTTCTTCTATCCATTTACCACAGGATCTTCATAAATACTTATCCAAAATGTATCTATTTCTTCTTTTTTTGATGGCCTTTCAGTTCCTTTAACTTATTTACCAAATCTCTATAAAACTTTTTTGGGTCATCAATAAATTGCTTATTTTGTACTTTTCCTTTATATTCATCTGCATATCTTCTAAGTTTTTCTGCCTGTGCTAAGATTTTTAGTTTACCGTTTGCGATAGTACATGACAGATCCTGATCTGTTCTGACAGTGCACATTGCTTTTATCACATCAATTTTTCTGAGCATTTTTGTTGATCTGTTCTCTCTTCTATACTCTTCTAACAGTGACGCTTCTTGTCTTAATTGCTTTATTTTTCTCTATTTGATACTTCCATGATCTTTTACCCTGCATTTTTGTGGTAAGATTTTTATCTGTTAATGATTTGGCTGTACAGTAATATATCCTATTTACTTATGTTATACTGCATGAATCTCTATTGACAGTCTTCATTACTGTGTTCATTTGTTTTATCAAACTTCTAACTTTTTGGGTTTTATTGACTTTCTGTAGTCTATTTCTTTTATTGATCTTAAAATGTCTGTCCATGGGTGCACTTCACTATCTCGAAATACTGAAATCTTGAATTTCAGTATCTCGAGACTAAAATATCGAAAGCCCAGTTGCATGAAAGTTCGCATAACCGAATCTGGAAATGTCTATTCAGCGGTTGTTGTGTTAATGGATAGCTGGAGATTCAGGTAAGTGTTCCTATTTTAAGGGTTTTGGGTAGGGATTTTAGTGTATGCTAGTGTATTGGGAAGATGTACGTGTAGGTTACGGTATGTAGGTAAGAGTGCGAGTGTGTAAGTGTTGAAAATGTTGAAAATGGTGGTGTTTGTATGTGTGTGATGTGTGTTTGTGCAAATGGAATGTAGAGTGTGTAGTGGTGGGTTTAGTGTCTGTTTTTTTTTTAGTGCAACCTCGGAGTTAGTATATATACGTAGCGGGGGTGTGGGGTGCAGGGGGGCTTAGTCCCCTGCTTATATGTAGGGTAGGTTTGTGTATTTGTGTTGTTGTGTTTGTGCGTGTTTGTGTGTGTTTTGTTTGTTTGTTGTAGTGTGGGGAGGAAGGTGTATGTGTGTTTGTGTGGTGGAGGTTGTATTAGAAAGTTGCGATTTTTAATGTTGCGCTTTTGAGGTTTCAGTATTTTGACTTTTCGTCTTTATAGTGTCGAGATACTGAAATTCGAGATTTCAGTATTTCGAGATTATAAAGTGAATCCCTGTCCATCTCTATTAAATCAAATATCTCTTCTTTTAGATCAGCTTCTTCTAAACTGAGGGCACATTCTTTGTTCTCCATTTCCTGAGGGCATTCTACAGAAAGATCTGGAGCATCTTCCTGTGCCACATTTTCTTCAGTTTCATCCTGTGTCACCTGTTGCTCTTTCATATGGGAACTCACTGGCCTACCACTCATAGGTTCATAGGTAGGTAACTAGGCTATCGTCCCTGGGGCCTATACAAGCCCAGCCAAAAAGGTACCCTGGCTTTTGCCACCCAAGAAAATTATTTTCCTGTGCCATTGTCTAGCACAGCCACAGAAGTGATCCCTGGGGTGAATTTCTTATTTCCCATCCAATCAAGATTTTTCTTGAAGAGTGCTAATGAGGTGCTTTGTTTGATATAAAAAGATAGTTTATTCCAGAGTATGGGACGTCTCTGGGACAGGAATCTATCCCTCCGGCATGTTCTGTTTAATGTGGTGACAAGGTTTAGGTCTCTAGAGCATGTAGCTCGGAGGGATTGAGATTTCTTTAAGTGGAGCATGTCCAACAGCTGTGGGTTTGACATAGCTTTGTATGTTAGGCAGAGATCACCTCTGAGTAGGCGATATGCAACGGAGTAAAGCTGGAGTTTTTTGAGACAGTCTGCATAGGGCATCTGTTTGAGGCCAGTAATCCTCTTTGTGACGTATTTCTGTGGCCTTTCCAGTTGTAGATGTCTTGTGAGGTACATACCAAAAGGGGTGTTGCAATCTATAATGGGTCTAATGAGTGATGAATAGAGAGGAACTATGACCTATTTTTTTCTGGATGAGAATCCTTTTGTGATGAGGTGTGCCACGTAGAAGAATTTCCTGACTACTGTGGCGATGTGATTATCAAAGGAGAGACTACTGTCCACCTGTGTCCCAAGGTCTCTTATCACACACTTTCGGTGTTAAGTATACTACCGCCTATGTGGTAGTTAATGAGTACAGAGTTTTTACCAAAGGGGATGACAATGCACTTTTTGGCATTGAGCTTGAGGCCATGGCTTTGACACTAGACATCTGTCTCAGCAAGGCCCTTTTGTAGGATGTCCACATCATTAGGAGTTTCGATTATGGCTCCTAGTTTACAGTCATCTGCGAACTTCATTAGCCAAAGACCTTCTGTGTTAGCCTGTACTTCAGAGAAGTAGATACCAAAGAGGAGAGGACCCAGGACTGAACTCTGTGGTACTCCACTTGTCACTGGTCTGAAGTCGGATTTGGAGTCTGCTACTTTCACATTGTGGGCTCTGTCAGTGAGCCAGTTGGCAACCCATCTTGTGACATAGGGATTTATACCAAGTTTAGTGAGTTTATCTCTAACTCCAGAGTGAGGGATGGTGTTGAAAGCCTTGGCAAGATCTAGATAGGCTGTGAGAACCACCTTACCTTCATCTACGGCTTTGGTGACTGCTTCAAAGAAGTCTATCGGGTTTAAGAGACATGATCTGCCTTTTAGAAACCCAAACTGGGTGGGGTCCAGAGTTTGGAGATTACCAATGTTTTTGTTTATAAGTTCCATGATGATATGTTCCATGGCCTTGCAGACCAGGTTCGTCAGGCTAATGGGGCGGTAGTTCCCAGGGTCCGTGGTGGCTCCCCCCTTGTGGAGTGGGATAACCTTCGCTGTGCGCCATTCAACAAGCACAAAGCTTGAGGTGAGGCTATGATTGAACATGGTACTTAGGTGGGGTGCCAGTTTGTTGTGTAGAACACAGCCTGGAATGTTGTGTGATCCCATGGATGCTGTGTTCTTGGCTTTGGAAAGTGTGTTTTTTACCTGTGCAGCCGTGATTACAGGAACTATGCATTATTCCAGTATAGAGATGGGCTCTTTAGGGGGTGAGAGGGGGGTAAAGTTAGCACTGAACCTATCTGCCAGTATGTTGGCAATATCAGTTGGGTCTGTATATTTAGTGCCATTGTGCTGCAACTCCGAGCAGATCTAAGTGTTGCCATTGAGATTCTTGACATAGCTATAGAATGCTTTGTGGCTGTCTTTAGAATCAGTGGCGATTTTGTTTTCATAACTAGCTTTGGTGGATTTTATCAGGGATTGCAGCTTCTTACTGAGGTTGACCAGGGAGCTCCTCCACTCATGGGATTTTATTCTCTTTTGCAACAGTTTCTTCCTTCTGTTGTACAGTTTTTTTATGTCAGGGGACCACCAGATCGGCTTCCTTTTTTGGGAGGATAGCGTCTTGGTTCTGTTTGGGATAGCACATTCCATGCACTCGTGTAAGTGCTTATAAAGTGCAATTGTGTAGGATTCAATAGTTGTAACTGTATTGTCCATCTGCATGGGTGTCATGAAGTTCACCACTTCTGTCTTAAGAAGCATGAAGTTGGCTTTGGAGAAATTTTTTATCATGGTTTACTTAATGAAGGGTGGGGGCAGGATGTGGATATCTTGGGTAATTGGCTTATGGTCGGATCGGAACAATGAGGCGTTTACTTCAGGTGTGGAACACCAGTCACTCATGTTGGTAATGACTAGATCTAGGATATTGTTGCCCCTGGTGGGGGTGTGGATAAGTTGATCCAGGGCATTGGAGTTTATGAATTCCAGAAAGCATTGAGCAAAAGAGTTGGTACATGAGAAGTTTTCCCAGTTAATGGTGGGGTAGTTGAAATCACCCATTATTAGGGTGTTTGGCTGAACCCTAATATTTTCCAGTACATCAAAAAAAGAGGAGTGGGAATCCTGGAGCATGGTGGGTGATCTGTAGCAAGCTACAATTTGGAATGCAGTTTTGCCCAGAGTTAGTTGCATTTGGATAACCTCGGCTGCATTATGCTGTGCAACTAGCCTGGAGGTGTGGATATCCTTAATGAATATGGACACACCTCTGCCTTTGGTGTTCCAGTCCAGGTTACACGGCCGAAAAGTGTGGTACGAGTTATAGCCTGGTAGTGCAGGGGTGCTCTCTGGTGCCTTGAACCAGTTCTCAGTCACTGCACAGATATCGATGTTCTCCATTTTAAGGAGTGCCTCGAGTGAGTGCATTTTGAGATTTAGACTTCTAGCACTGAGTAGCATCGCCCTCAGTATTTTGCTCCACAACATTGACTGTGTCAGAGTTGCCACAGTTTCCTGTTCCTTTACTTGTTGTGCAACTCCAACTGAATGTTTGCAATGGTTTCCTATGGAAGACTCCAAACTGTCTTCATGTGGCAACTGATCAGATGTTTCCCACTCCACTGGTTTCTCCTTAATATGGGGATCCATTGCTCTATCCTGATCAGAGTTTGATTTTCTACACTAAATCCTTCAGTTCGCAGGTAATCCATAACTTCAGTTTCTATTTGTTTTAACTTCTCTATTACTAATCTGCTTTTCTTTTTCTCTGTTTTATTTTTTGTACTGTAAAATTTTCCATGCCCGGATGCCTTTCCCTGAGTTTCTCTTCAAATATCTTTGGTGCTGCTCTTTTTGTATTGATTAGTTTTGCTTTTTCCTTTACATAAATATTGCACCATATTAAATCTCCTTTTCCTTCCCATGTCCATATTTCTTCTTCAGATGTCTCCTGCTCCTCCAGTTTCCCCTTACTTTGAGGACTCATTCCATCATGCTGTGATAGAAAACCTGTGCTAGACTTTCTACACTAAATCATTTACTTTGCAGGTATTCCATAACTCCAACTTTTATTTATTTTTTTTAATTTCTACTATACTAGTCTTTTGTTCTGCGTTCCTTTTTTGTGATCTTATTTTTTTAGTGTGAAATTTTCCATATCTGGATGCTTTTGCCTGTATTTCTCTTTGCATATCTTTGGGGCTGTGTTTTTATGTTGACTAATTTGGTTTTCTCCTTTGCATAGACATTGTACCATAACAGATCTCTCTTTCTTTCCCATGTCCATATTTCTTTTTTTTATACCTTTCAAAAGTCTCACGATTTTGTTCTTTACATTTTTGCACTTCCTCAGTCACTTCTTTTCCAAAGAGTCCAAGGTTTCTTGGTCTATATAATGTTTTTTATAAATTTGTGGTATTAATGAACACAAATTTTTATTTAAAATTTCTGACTTAAGTAAAGAGTAAGATCAAAAATTATGAACATGATTAAATTAAAAGCATTTTAGCCCTCTTTGTGCTCTAGGCAATGTGATGCAAGATAGTTTTGTTCATCTGAGTGTGGTAGTAGATAACAGTACATGTTGTTGTTGTGTCTTTCGGCTTTTCCCCGTTAGGGGACGCCACAGCAGAACTCCGGTCCGCTAATGACTGGTAGTTGATTTTTACGTGCCGAGTTACCAGCTCTGCCGCACAACCTTCAAGGAAGGTACGCCCATTCACGCAGGTCTCCACGCAGAAGACGCACTAGCTGAGGATCGAACAGGACAGTGTCTTATTGTGAGGCGACAATGCTACCGTTTAAGCAAAATGTTTTGAGAAATGTCATTTGTAATAACAGGAGAAATATGCCTAGGGATTTACAAAGAACCTCACCCAAGGTGGTAGCTGTGGCCAAAAGGCACCATTTATGAAATACAGAAAATTCAGATTTAGAGTCAGTTTAGCCACAATGAGGAAAGACCACATTACTGATTAATTTACATGTCTTTGAACTATCCTTAATTACAATGAGTACACTTCAGCACTTTCCTGAGGTAGTCAACACTGGCGGCCCATGCATCATATTGGCACTGGCACCCCTTATACAATCACACACACACAAATACATATAGGCACACACACTCATACACATACATAACTCTTACCTATCCATGAGTTGACAGAACATCCCTGATATATCCCCATATTTTCCCTGTCCCTCATGCATCAGTGATGATTACAGTCAGTCAATAATACCAGACATTACAGAGTTTTATTCTTACTCTTCTTATGGTTTGTAGTACTAGACCTGTTACTCCACTGTCTTTCTACATTAGTGGAAGTAAAAGTGTGCAAAGTCTTCCTGGTGTAGCCTAGTGTTACTCTCGGTTTGTCCAGAAGCCTCCCCGCCACAGGCATATCCCAATTTCTCCCTCTGTCTCAGCTGTCTCTAATTTTGGAGACAGCTCCTGCTGTTGTCTTATACAAGCCTTGCCTATGCCTTGTAACTCATGCATGATAATAATCAGGGAATGTTGCTAGACATTAGAGTTTCATACTTATTGTGTAAAAAAATACTCTGTTACACTAACTCTTCTGTTAGCATGTAGAGTTACGGCATCTAGTTGCTATGCCAAGGGTGAAGAGTTCAAATATTTTCTCCCCTTTTATTTTAACTTTTTTCATACAGGTAAGATATGTAATAGCTATTCTTGCTGTCTAGTGGTGGTACAGAGAGCGGACTATCTGGTCAAGAGAAGTGCATGAGTGCTGAGGGTTACAGGGTTTGAATTTTTGTAGGTACCTTTAAGACATGATACAAACACAGTATCCCTGCTATCTAGTGTTCTCCCTGAACCATGTTTTTCATGCTGAAAAGTGTTGTTTTATTAACTTTTATGTCCCTTTAAGACACTATATAAAGTGGAATCTATGGTGTCAGTGTTGTTTTTAATTACCTTACTTGCTAATTAATCAGAATGAGAAGCTCATTTTTGCTAAGTTACTAGAATTAGCTGTGTGACATATCTAATTAATTAGAATTATCAAACAGTGAAACAAATTAGGCTAATTAGATTTTCTTAACTTGCAACTTGTCAATCCAAGTGTTCAACTTGAAAACAATGTAGTCAATGTCAAATCATAAAAGTTAAACAGCATCTCTAAGCATGTTTAGCTAAATAATCAACTGCACAGTAAAGCATATTTAAAATCATAAAACAGTAAAATCATCAAATAGTACCGTCCATCAACTGGTCTCTGTTGCACTTGGCAATGACAAGCAATGCAACTCTAGTGATATATCACTAAGTCTACTTCATCTAGCTGAAGCAATTTAGCCAGCAGCACTGAAAACCTTTTTGTTAGCTGAAGTAGCAGGTATCCTTAGGATATAACTTGTATAAGGTTGGAAATGATTCTTGGCACACAATGTCACTCCAGTAGACTAGTAGTTCCAAGCTGCTGTACGGTGATGACAAATACGATCCCAAGTCTGATTCAACACTGTTTATTGGTGTGCTGTTTTCCATCATGTATGAAAACAGAATGTCCGGCTGTGAAGCTGATGGTTGTTGTTGTGGTATTGGTGCATGGGCGACTTCTTCTGCAGGTAGTTAATGCTTACATGACTGACTTAGTGCTTTCATCTCAGTCAATAATGCTGGTCATGCTACATTGCTGTCACTTTGATCTGTTGTCTACTTCAGTTTGAATTGTAGAACCACAGCTGTAACCGATCAGGAAATGTGCCTGGCGAAACAGATACTCACATCTGTTGCTCAACGATCCCAAAAGACCAGACTTGACCGATGTACAATGCTGTAGTTCAATCTTCTCTGTGTTTCTTCAAGCCAATTATTATCGGTAGAATCTCGCTACTTGTCACAACATCTTCAGATTGCAGGCAAACAGTGGCCACTTCAAATGTACTCAAGAAGTGGTCCATTTCTCATAGTACCGAAAAGTCACTTGGTGTGAGAGTAATTCTGATGGCAAAATATCGCAAACTCACTGAAGGGTACTTTCATGTTGTGATTCAATCTTAACAATTGCCAGAATCACTGACAGTTTACTGTTCCATTGTTTACTGTTCGGGGATGGAATTCAGATTGATTCTTCTGCCTCCGATAACTTCATAGCTCAGCATAACTTACGAAGAGCTGACATGAAACTATCACATTTGACCAGGACATTGTTTATCTTTGGTGAGGCTTCAGCAAGTACGGAGTGAACTACCAACTGAAAAATGTGTGCCATGCATGTGTAGCACACAGGTACTAGACTCGCTACCCTCTTCTTTAAGTTGTTCTCAATCAACTGGAACATGTTCTGCCCCTTCTCCTGCTTCATCCTTATCACCATCTTCCTCTTCATTTGCATCTATCACATCAACAGGATTCAGGAATGACTTCACCATGTTGGCGGCATTATCTGTTACTATTCTGACAACTGTCGCCCAACTTACGAATTGACCTCTTCATGCACACCAGTCGGGTTTCTTTTTTCTGGTTGTGTATGAATGACAGGCTTACTCCAAAGTAACCATGCATATGCCAACTGGACCATGTATCAGCTCGGGCACAGCAATACTGATAATCGTTCACCATCTTCTCAATTGTTTTTATTACCTGTCTGTACTGATCGTGAACTTGCATGGTAAACTTTGCTCTGGTTTGAACATGATACGATGGTTGTACAAAACTATTTAGAAAACAAAATCCTTCTTTTTCGACCAGACTCAAAGGAAGCACATCTAGTACGACAAATTTGATGACAGCATTACAGACTCTGTCACTCAAAATGCTTTGTGACGATGGACAAAATATTTATTCACAGAACAAATACCACCCAGATCCTGTTGTAGGTTCTTCCTTTTCATGTTTCTTTCTGCCTTATAAGTAATGTACTTCCCCAGATTACACAGCTTTGAGTGACTTACAAAATTATAAGTCACCCTTGTTGGCTTCCAATCACCGGTAATTCTTTTCTTGCAGGCCTTACATGCTCAAGAAATTCATGTTTTTATTATCGTTCATAACATTTAGTGTAAAATCAGCGAAAAAAGTTGCAACATTATCCGGTA
This sequence comes from Protopterus annectens, assembly GCF_019279795.1. NCBI lineage: Eukaryota > Metazoa > Chordata > Ceratodontiformes > Protopteridae > Protopterus > Protopterus annectens. The sequence continues at coordinate 1,348,588,730 of NC_056725.1, read as the reverse complement.
CTTCTTGAACAAAGTCTGCCATTTTCACAAATCAAACCAAACAGTAAACAGGAACCAGAAGATGGAAGTTACGCATGGTGTATGTAACTAGGTAAAGTGTGATTTGGAACTGAAACTGGAATGGTTTGCTGCTACTGTAACAGTAAGTTAATACACTGTTAGACTACCACATCTCAGACACTGGTAAATACATAACAGGAACTTGTTATGCAAATTTATTGTAAAATATATCTAATTAAGCTTCCAATTAAGATATTTTAATTAGAATTAGTTTAAAACACCTAATTAATTAGAATTAGATGGTTATTTACTCTAATTAGAATTACTGCATTTTCTACTTAATTAGCTAATTAGACATCACTGATATCTTTCATGCTGCAAAATGTTGTTTTATTAATTTTAAGTGCCTTTAAGGCATGATATAAATATAGTATTGCTGGTGTATAGTGCAATTCCTCTCAATACTGTAGTATTGTCCTTGTCTTCAAGAAAGTAGAAATTAAAGTTCATTTGATGGTATACACTGTGTCTAATGTTGGTTAGGTCAGTGGGTAGATCTGGTGAATTTTTTTTCTGTCTTCTGGTGGAGTATTGACATGCAATTGGCTGACAATATTAGCAGAGGCTATTTTAAAACAGGAAGTCGACTTTGTACATATATGAGACAATGAAGCATTACATGCTCTGGGGATACATACTCAGACAGGGTGGTTCTGGGCATGTTGTGATGCGGAAGGTACCAAAACATACTACGCTAGAACTTTAGTATTTTGAAGTATGAAACGCAAGTATAATCTGCTACTAGAATATCCTAAAAGATTAAATGCCTTACTTTAATTGAAATTTCAGATATCATACAGGTGGTGATGGCTGACCCCAAGGAGTGGATTTTCAGAATATAGATGTCAAAAGATGTGAATTTTCTGAATTTTGTTGTCATAGGTCACCAAAAACCCTGCAAGTTTTCTATTGCTCCTAATGTGATCATCTTTTGAACTTTTTCTCTTACTAATTGTTTCTGTGACTTTGGTACGCTGTAAGGTCTCCATCTAAACTTAATTCCTGGCGTTGTCTCTATGTTCTGTTCCATCAGTTTAATTATAGGGTCATATGTTCATGTGTTTATATATTGGGCTAACTGCCACCAGAGTCTTTACAAGTCTAGCCATGCAACCCAATCCAGTTTTGGCAGGGTATGTTAGTAAACAGGCTGCTAAGATTTATGTGTGTGGGGGGGTATGTTAATTTACTTGATGTCCGTCACAGACATGGAAGTCAGACTGGAGGTAAATTTGTGATTTCCCACCCAATGATTAAGGTTTCTTTTGAATAGGGTCAGGGATGAACTCTGCTTTACATAGATGGAGAGCTTATTTCATAGCACAAGGATCCTTTCAGACACATATTGGTCTCTCCAGCATGTTCTATTTATGTTGCAGGGAAAGTTCAGGTCCTTGGATTCAGTGTTTCTGGTGCTGTTTATTTTGCAGATGTGTCAGAGATCTATCAGAGCTGAATCTGAGGATGCTTTATATGCTAGGCATAGATCATCTTTCAGAACGTGTAGGAGACTGATAGTGCCTTATGGTGATCTCTGTAGGACAGGGAATTAGTAACCTAACGCCTTCTGGTGAGGAACTTTTGAGAGTGTTACAACTGTTGCAATTGCCTGATTAAGTACATGTCAAAGGAGGCACTGTATTCAATGATGGGTTTGAAAAGGGCCGAGTAGAATGGTACTATAACTTCCTTGGACCTGAATGCCATATCCTTACCTATACTTTGGGTGACATAGAATGATTTTCTTAGTACCTTGGCTAAGTGCTGGACGAAGGCCAGATTAATCTATACATGTGTTCCCACATCCCTAACTACTGGGGAAACATGTAGGGATGTTTTATCAATGCACTAATTAGCCTAGGTGGACATTTTCCCCAAAGGGCACTATAATGCATTTCTTCACTCTGGCACCAATGTTTTGTTTGTGTTAGACCCTTTTGTAGGAAGTTGGTGTTGTGGGAAGAATTTATAACAGCTTCCCTTTACAGTCATCTGTGAACTTGGCGAGTCAGATAACTTTGACTTTAGCTGTGACTTCCGAAAAGTTGATGCCAAATGGGATTGGGCCAAACACAGAGTCCTGGGGTACTCCTCTACCAGTCTCCTGGTGAAGGTGGTCTCACCGATCCTGACTTTTTCGGTCCTACCTGTGGGCCGACCAGCAAGTTATGTAGGGATTTATGCCTAGCTCTGAGAGTTTGTCAACAATTCCTGAGTGGGGTATTGTATTCAACGCATTGGCAGGTCAAAGTAAGGGAATGCACCATTTTCCCCACATCCATTGCCTTGGTGACCTTCTTGAAATAGTGTACCAGCTTGAGTAGGAAAGACCTTCCCTTAAGAAAACCAAACTGGGATGGGTCTAGTGTCTGCTGGCTGTCAGTGTCCTTGTTGATCACTTCCATGATTATTCATTCAATGGCTTTCCCTATTAGGCTCATCAGACAGATGGGTCTGTAGTTCCCTGGGATAGATGATGGTCCACCCTTATGAAAAGGGATGACTGTTGTGGCCCTCCATTCACTTGGTATGTAATCCATTTTGAGGCTGTAGTTGAAGAGTGCCTCAAGTGATCCTGCTAGGTAATGTATTAGGCTATTTAAGAGGCAACTGGGGATAGTGCCAGGGCCCACTGAAGCAGCGTTCTTGGCCTCAGCGCGTGCCACCAGGACCTGCTGACAACTGGGGGGAATATACTAGAAGGAATTCACGTCTGAGAACACTCCTGTATTCCATAATGAGAAGTCTTTTTTTCTGCTTTTTTTTTTTCTTTTAACAAGTATTTCTCTAACTGTATGTGAGGTAGAGATTAGCTAGTCCCTTCTTTATGAACTTCAACTTGAAAGTTAAACACAGAACTGTCTACTTCTTTCAAAGGCTTTAGCACATTACTGCGATATATGTTCTAACTTTGCCTTTTCTACCTTTCTAACCTTGTAGTTCTCTGCATTTATTCTTTAAATTACATTAAGTGGTTCTTACACCTTAGTCAGAAATCTGTTCTCCAGGAAGGACACTAGCACTAGTACCTGATGATCTAGGTCAAAGTCCCTAAGTCTAGAATTCTTATTATAAATTCTTTGCTGTATCTCTAGGGCTTTCTGCACATGCTCATTTTCTATTGACATAATAATTTTTAGTATATGTCATAAACTAATATAGTGGTCTATCATACTTTTAAATGGTGCCTTTTTCCAAGCCCCTAGCAATATTAAGTAGACCTCTGGAATAGTTCAAGAGTTTGAATGGGGTAAACCCATTTGAAGCTTGTAGCACACTTGTTATTGCTATTAACAAGTATGGTAACTACTGCTTCCAATTCTTGCCGTCTGTGTCAGTTTTTTTCCTTAGACTGGATTTCAGTGTTTCGTGAATGTCTCTAGTAAAGCATCAGTCTGCAGATGAGACATTGATCTTTTCAACTGCTTAACATTAAAGCATTGGTATAACTCATATAATACCCCTGACATAAACGGAGTGTCTTGGTTAGTAAGTGTCTTTAGTGAATAACAGTACTAGTCCTCTACTAACGGCCTTAGTATTAGCTTTGTGGAATGATGCAGCTTCTGGATTTTTAGCACAGCCGCTTGTTACTAGTATATACGTATACTCATGCTATATTTTACTACTGGTGCTATAAAGTCCATAGCATTGCATTAAAATGATACCTCTAAAACACACATTAGAATCAATGGGCTCTTATATCCAGGCTTGGGTCCAATTTTCTGAAAGTCTGGAAAAGAAGCACAGAAATGTTATATTTCTATAATTATGCCCTGAAAACAAATCTGGCTAACTTTTCTGCCTTAGTTTTATCCATGGCAGATGTCTCCTTAACAACTGACTATGGCCAAACTTCATTACTAGCGTCCTGTAAGCTTTTTGCACTAAAAAATGGTAAACAAATTTCTAGTATTACTTACCTAATATAACGGATAATCTTTTAACTCAAGCAGAGGGATAAGAGGTAAGTGGAACATCATGATCACTATCTTCCCCTAAAACATTGGTCATATTGTCTCTTGCTCTAATATCTTCATAGTGTGCTTTTCTAAAGTTTTATGTTACTTTCTTGTACATCCACTAACTCGTGGTTTTCTTCACTAGCTTGTCTTGAAGTGGAAGTATAGCTTTCTGTCACCAAAAGACTGCTACTACATCTTTTTCCACGTCTTCCACAACAAAAATAAATTCTAGACAAGAATGTTCTTCAGCTCTAACTTTTCTCTCTATTTGAACATGACTCTTAAGAGATCCCTTTTCTTTAGCAGTCTGTTTCTCTTTGACAGAAATGTGCTCAGAAGTTTGGATTTTCATAGCTTCCATGTTACTAAAGTGAACTTCTGCTTTTGTTCTCTTTAGTTATATATTTTTTGTAAGTTTTTTGATTAAACATCTGCCTTGTGCTGATGGTTACTTCAGAGTTTTCTATCAGTTCACCTTCATATCTTATAATGACATCTCGTACAGCACTGTTTCAGATATCCCATTGTTGAGGCAGGTTTCTGGCAACACATACACAGGGTCCTTTTTAATCATTTAACTACAAACAGATTCTTGTCCCTTTTGTAACTTCTCAGTTAACTCCAGACTCCGACTTTTTAACACCTTTACTAAAATATCACTTAAGACATAGGTAAACATTAATTAACAGAAAAAACAAAATGTACTAATGTTTTTCCCATTTGCATACATTATACAACACGTATATTTTATTTGTTTATAATTACCATCAGTCCAACATTGCATAAATTGCTGAATTCCTGCCTTCCCTTAAACCTCACTCCTCCTCCTGAACATTACTCTACATGCATTTCTCCCACAACTTCCATTGATTTCTATATAATTTTATTCTTCCTTTTTCTAAAGATCCCTTTTCCAGTTATTTTATCTCTTTTACAATATTCAATACTTAAGGAATGGTTTAGACTTTTTTCCATTTTCTATTAATTCCTTTTTTGGCAGTCAACAAAAATTAAACTTAATAAGGCCTTACTATTTGTAGGCAATTCAGACCGTGTCTCAGTTAAAAATAAATAAATAAATCACATCCTTTGTTACAGCCATTTGCTCACCCAATATTTCTGACAGAGTACTCTGCAAGGAATGTTTACTATCTGCCGAACCATTACAATCCCAAAACAAATGTTCCCAGTTATCACTTTCTTTGCCACCACAATTCTAACATTTGTTATCTACCTGAAGAAAAATCATTTGAAGTCTGCTTGGCATATAGAAATATTGATGCAAACACTTCTAAGCAAAGACTCTAAACCTTCTGGACTTTGCTGCATACTTACCAGCCATACAAATGTCCTCCCATTATTTTTTATAAACTGCTCTTCCAGTCTTTCTTCCCAACCTTTTCTGACCTGCTCTGATTAATTCCTATAGTTACCATGCAATATTTTATATGCCCTACTAATTATGCCTTTTTAACAGCAGCTTCTGCTCTAGAGGTAACTAAAAACTCCATTAAAAAGGTCTTAAAATTAAGATTTCCCTATCCCTTTCTCTTCACATATACTCTGATATCAATCCCCGGTAGGGAAGGCAGTCCCTTGCCTGCAGTTCAGACGTCTTCTTGGCATCATCCAACTCTTTTATCTTTCCCTCTGCTGTTACTTGATTCCAATACCTTGGTTCCTTTTCCAGTTTTCTCCAGTAAATTCTGCCCCCTCTTGCCTATTTTCTGTACTTCTACTTAAGACCTTACAACCCTAACCTCTCTCCCACTATTTAAAAATAATCTAAAACTTTTCTTCTCTAACCATTGGTTATGTTCATGTACTAACCCTGCCTAGCTGTTATTCTCTAATCTATCTGCTGCCCACTTAACCACTTTTCCGTCACTACTAAATACTAATTAGTACTACTTACCAGGTTTAGTTCCTACCAGATACTGTACTCTTATTTCTTTTTGTATACTATATTAAACTGAAAATGCATTACTCTATATTAATGTCTCTCCAAATCTTAGCATCAGATGTTTTTATATTTTTAAGTATATTTTGTTTTTTACAAGTAGTTTGTATGTTACCTTTAGTATATATATTTTTGTATGTTTTTGTTTGGAGCTTTTCTCCCCGGGCCTCCACTGAAAATGGACACGTATCCAGTTGGACTAGCCCGGTCAACAAATGTAAAATAAAATAAAATAAATAAATAAATAGTCATCCTTTGTGGTGGCAAAGAAAGTGATAACTGGGAACATTCGTTTTGGGACTGTAATGATTTGGCAGATAGTAAACATTCCTTACAGAGTACTCTGTCAGAAATATTGGGTGAGCAAATGGCTGTAACAAAGGATATGATTTATCAAATTAGTCAATAGAAGGCCTGACAGTAAAACTAAAATACTTACGACACATAATGCAGACATGATTCATTACAGATGACACTGATGTTTGTAAAGATCAAAATCCGAGAGAAGAAAGGGGAGGGAGATCTAAAGCAAACTCTCCACTCTCATGTTGGCTTAGTTCTTAGAATATTTACTGTTACTTTATGATTATAATATTCTGAATGGTTATTATTCTCCTTTAGGATCTGCATCCAAAAAGTACAGTTTTGTACCTACCATAAATGTAGATGTTCGAAGATCCACATTGCTGCAGTCCTTACACTTGGGGTAGTCCGCTGTCCTCGGTCGGCCCGAATATCAAAGTATAAGGCTGACGTCGGTCAAGGCGCATTTGACTGACATCAGGACGTCAGGGTACAAATGCGCATGACCGACGTCATATCCTCAGTCTTTTCTTGCCCCAGATGTCAGAAGACCCTAAAAATAAAGGTCAAAACCAAAAGACAGCAAACAAACAACCAACCACCCTTGCACTAATTATATGTACAATATATACAATATACACAATATTTACAACCCAACCCACACAACCACCTCAAACTACAGAGGGGAAGGAGGGAGGGTAAATTGGACTGCAGCAATGTGGATCTTCGAACATCTACATTTATGGTAGGTACAAAACTGTACTATGTTCTTCATCTCACATTGCTGCAGTCCTTACACTTGGGTAGAATCCCAAAGCAGAGGAAAGGGAGGATGGCCAAACTACAAGGAAGCAGGAGCTGCCAAAATGCCCTGCAAAACAGCAGTGGCAAAACCAGCCCTGGATTTAGAGTAAAGTGGTAGGTGATAATGCCTAGAGAAAGTATGCACTGAACTCCAAGTAGCTGCCTCCAAAATATCCTTGGTTGCCACTCCCCTCAAAAGGCTGTCGAAGTGGCAGTAGCCCTAGTGGAATGAGGCCTAATCCCAGCTGGAATCTCCTTGCCACGATGGGAATAACAGAAAGCAATGCAAAACCCAATCCACTTAGAAATAGTTTGTTTTGACACAGGCTTGCCCTGAGAACTCAAAGCAAAAGAAACAAACAACTGCTGAGACTGCCTGAACCCTTTAGTTCTGTCCAAATAATATCGCAACTGCCTGTGTACATCTAAAGTGTGCAAAATCTTTTCCCTTTATTTTGGGGATTTGCATAAAAAGTAGGCAAATGAATAGTTTGGTTTAAAGCCACACTAGAAACCACCTTAGGCATAAAGGAAGGATTAGTACGTAAAGATACCCTATCCTTATGGAAAATCAAGAAAGGCTCAACTGCCATAAGGGCCTGTAATTCAGAAACCCTTCTTGCAGAGGTAATGGCCAACAAAAGGCAGTCTTCCATGATAAATATTTCAACTCAGAAGTAGCTGCAGGCTCAAAAGGTTGTAGAGTGAGTTTCTCCAACACAAAATTGAGATCCCAAGCAGGAGTAGGAGCTCTATGGGGGTCTTATATTCTTTGCCCCTCTAAGAAATTGCTTGAACAAAGGATGAGAAAACAATGGAGGGTCACATTCATAGTGAGCTGAAATTGCTGCAGCATGAACCTTAATAGAAGAGAAGGACAAACCTTTGTCCAGTAACTCAGTAAGATATTGAAGAGCCACACTTAAATTAGGCCCAGAAACATCAAAATCCTTTGCTGCACTCCAAAATAAAAATCTCTTCCATTTATCTGCGTACACTTTCCTTGTACTAGGCCTTCTAGCTTCCAAAATCACATTCAAAACTTGTTGTGGAAGTTGAGACCCTCTATGGTTCAAAACAGAATATGCCAGGCTGTTAGGTGAAGAGAGTGAAGTTTGACATTGAGCAAATGGCTGTCCTCCTGTGACAACAGGTGTGGAATCAAGGCAAAGGCCATGGAGGCTTCCGTACCAGACTTCTCAGTAATGGGTACCAGTGCTGTCGAGGCCAATCTGGAGCTATTAAAATCATCCTTGGCTTGTCCTGTCTGACCTTTAGAAGTACCTTTGAGAGGAGAGGCAGAGGTGGAAAGGCATACACATGAAGATTGCTCCAATTGAAAGAAAGAGCATCCACTTTCCAAGCTGTGGGATGAAACCTTTTTGTGCAAAACTTTGGCAGCTGATGGTTTAGTGGAGAAGCGAACAGATCTATGTCTGGAGTTCCCCATGACACTGTCAATTTCTGAAATACATGAGGATCCAATTTCCACTCGTGGGGATCCATAATTCGTCTGCTCAACACATCTGCTAAGGAGTTCTGTGCTCCTGGCAGAAACCTTGCCTGAAGATGTAGCCGTAAACTGAGAGCAGTCTCCCACAAAATCATTGCTTGCCTGCATAGAGGATAAGAATGCGTTCCCCCTTGCTTGTTGATGTACCACATGACAGTTGTGTTGTCTGTTAGAACCAACACCTGCCCTGGAAGAAGTAAATCCTTGAAAGCAATTAATGCAAACTGGACTGCTAACATCTCCTTCAAGTTGATATGTAGATGTTGTAGTCTGGCAGGCCACTTGTCTTGTATCCACTTTCCATTTAGATGAGCTCCCCAAGCTTTGTCTGAGGCATCTGTCGTTAAAATCTGACTCGCCTCTGGCCGGGTCACAGAGAGTCCCTTGTTTAGGTGACATTCCTGAGCCCACCACAAAAATTCCTTTTGAATGCAAGGTATTATTTGAATGACAGTGTCCAGATCCTGGCAGTGCTGTGTCCATACATTTTTGAGATACCATTGCAGCTTCCTCATATGCAGTTTGGCATTGGGAAGCACCAGAATACAAGATGCCATGAACCCTAAGGCTTGAAGGACTGTCCTTGCAGTCAGCCCGGACTGATGAGATAGTTGATGGAAGTAAAGGGAAAGATTCTTTTGTTTGTCCGGGGTTAAAAGGCCATCTGGGATGCTGTATTCAGTCTTACACCCAGAAAGCACATGTCCTGAGAGGGTACTAGACTGGACTTTATTTCGTTCACAGAATACCCCAGGCATCTTAGCACTGCTATCACATATTCCAAATGATGAAGAAGCTCTTCCCTTCCTTGAGCCAGAATCAGGCAGTCGTCCAAATAAGGATAGATCTGTATTCCTTTTAGCCTGAAGAAAGCAATCACTGGAGCCAGAACTTTCGTGAACACTCTGGGCGCAGTAGATAAGCCAAAGGGCAATGCAGAGAACTGATAGTGAGAAGTCCCAGCTCGAAAACGCAGATACTTCCTGCAACTTAGTCTGATAGGAACATGAAGGTAAGCCTCCTTGAGATCCAAAGTTACCATCCAATGATCTTTGCCCAGCAGAGGTAAAAGCTGTTGTAACGTCAACATTTTGAACTTGGGAATGTCCAGATAAGTGTTGAGGATAGATAAATCCAAAATTGGTCTCCACGTGTTCCCCTTCTTTGGTACTAGGAACAGGCGAGAATAAAATCCTAGGCCCACTTCTGGCATAGGGACCGGCTGTATGGCCCCTAGTTGAAGTAACAGAGAAATTTGCTTGCGAGCCTCTATTCTTTGTTGAGGAGGAATGTCTGGCATGCCTCTGAAAGGAGGCAAGGTATGGAAATAAAACCTGTAACCTTGGTGTATGATATCCAATACCCATTTGTCTTGGGTAATTAAACTCCAATTTTCTTTGAAAAGTGCCAACCTTCCTCCCAAAGGTGCTGCCAGACGAGAAGGCTCTGGCAGCTGAAAAGGTAGGTCATTGGGTCTGTTTACGAAAGGACTGACCCCTGCCCTCACCAGAAGACTGTGCAGGAGAACTCCCTGTTCTAGGCCTGAAAGAGCCCTGAGCTCTGCCCCTACCACGTCTAGATCTACCCCTAGACTGGGAATCATAAGAAGGATACGTCCACCCTTTAGCAGGCCAATTTCTACTAAACTTTGGAGGCTGAACCTGCAAAAAATCTTTAACAGTCTGCATAGACTTAGCCTTGTCTTCCATTTTCTTTAAAACTGCCTCAACAGGAGAACCAAACAACACATCAGATTGTAAAGGAGCATCTAAAATCCTTGTTTTAACATGGTCAGATAAATTTTGATCCCTCAGCCAGGCGTGCCTGAAGAACTGACCCAGTGGCAGCCACCCTAGATGAGGCCTGTACAGCATCAAAACCACATTGCAAAGAATGCTTACCCACCTGTTCAGAAACATGTACCAAATCTTGTAACTCTTTACAATCAATACCTTCCGCCAGAGCATCAACCTTAGACTTCAACTGTGAAAGGAGATAGTTTTGGTATTTTAACATGTGAAACTGGCAATTCAAAGCCCTCATAGCCAGAGTGGAAGAAGTATAAACTTTCTTTCCCCATCTATCCAAGGCCCTGGCTTCTTTATCTGCAGGAACCAGATTCTTGACAACAGAAGCCTTAACACCTTTAGGCCCCTGGCTAACAGTTTCTGGGTCTGCCCTAGGACTCTTAAAAAGATACTTATGAACTTCAGGCACCCTGTAATACCTATCCGGTTTAACAGGAGCAGGAGGCAAAGAATCAGGATTAAGAGAAGCTTCTGTAAAACATCTTCCACTACATCCAAAACAGGAGGTATAGCCAAAGGCCTATGCTGGGGTAAAACAAAAATTCCTAAGCCTTTTCCTGGAATCAGAGAAGTCCTGACCTTCCCACTTAAAATGCTCCCTCATGGAATGAAGAGTTTCTGAAAAGAAAAATCCTCAGGAGGAGAAGCAGAAGGAGTAGAATCATCCACATCAGAATCAGAATAAGGAGAGTACTCCTGCAAGTCTTCAGCCGAAGACTCTGAAACATCCGAAGCCTGCTCAAAACTCCCTAGCTCAGGCTCCACCCTAGGTCTCTTATCAGGAGGGGGCAAAGAACCCCTAATCAAAGAAATCAAATCTTCTGCCATTTTAAGCATATACTTCTTGGGCACAGTTCCAGAAGAACTAGGGGTGACACCAGCTGAAGCTAAACCTGGCCTGCCTCTAGGAGAAGCCTTGGAAACAGAAGGAGAAGGCCTAACCACCCTAGGCAGGGAGGGGAGTATAGTAACCTGAGAAGCCCCATCACCCTGACCTGCCTCCTGAGAGGCCACATCCTGCAACAACAAGGTCTCTCCCTGGGATCCCAAAGAAACCTCCGGTGGAACCACCGCTCCACCGACACCTCTAAAGAACCGGCGTCCGGTGCGGACGGTTCTTCTAGCCTAGGCTTAACTGCTTTGTCCTTGCGCTTCTTGAAGAAGCGGGCCGGAGCATCCGACGGCATTTTATAATTGCACCGCTTCCCGAAGACTAACCTGGCACAATCTAATCTCCTCTTTATAGTGCGCTTATTGAATCTAGCACAAGAGCGACACCCAACAACGTCGTGCTCAGGCCCTAAACAAGGAATACACAAAGTATGATAATCTCTATGCGGTATCTGTTTCCCACAAGAAATGCAGTTATTCACTTTTTCTGACATCCGTTTAACCACTGAGGCAAGAAAAACAAAATATTCTAACGGGTACTTAGCCAACTTTGACTCGGTCTGAAACTCCGAAATCGAAAAATTTCACAACGCCAACCGGCACTTGCAATACTGCTTCTGCATCGGACCATGCGGCAAAAAAGACTGAGGATATGACGTCGGTCATGCGCATTTGTACCCTGACGTCCTGATGTCAGTCAAATGCGCCCTGACCGACGTCAGCCTTATACTTTGATATTCGGGCCGACCGAGGACAGCGGACTACCCCAAGTGTAAGGACTGCAGCAATGTGAGATGAAGAACATCCCTTCTCTCGCTCTCTATTTCTTGAACTTCCCATTGCTTCATCATCTTCCCTTTCCATTTTGAAGTATAATCCTCGTCATGTATTTGGTATATGACCCTTAACGGTGCAGTTCTAAAATATCCATTTAAATCAAGTAATCTTAAAACTACCTTGTTGCATTGGAAGGCTCAAATTATCCCACTTAACTCTTGCCTTCTTCACCAGCCCTGAAAAATTCCTTCAACTCTATTTATTGTCCATGGCTTCCCCTCTGGTTGATAAAAATATGCCTGACCCACACATAAAACTAGTGGGACTATACATATTTTCACTACTTGTATCTTCCTATCTATATCCAAAACCAGTAACTTCCAGTTTCTCACTTTTTATCTTTTAGTCTTTTCCCACATATCCGTAGCTGCTATGATAGAAACCTTTTTAGTCCATACTCCTAAATACTTCATCTTATCGTGCTCCCATAATAAGTGTACTGCTGAACGACTGCGCCTACAGGTACCCAAAATCCACTAATCAAACTAAGGTCACCTGTGCCATACTCAAGGCTTTATCCCTTTTTGCCATGGAGCCAGACTGTACATTTCTTAATGCAACTTTAGAAATTGAAGCTTTTAATTCAGTTTTAAACAATGTTTCATTAAATAAGTATTCTACTAAAATTAGTAAATTGCCAGAGCTCTTGGGATCACTTTGCAACACCCATTTTCTCATATTACTAAGTATGCACATTTAATTATGTTCACTACTAAAATTCCTAACATGTTAATTTTACTGTTACTATCAGATTCTAACCACAGCTTTAAGGTAATGTTTTAAGCCATGCATCCAGGCTTTAATAATTTTGTCAGCATTAAAATTCTAGCCGTAAACTTTTATAGTTTGCAGTTCAGACGTTATGCCAGCCCTAGCCAACAGTACTTTTTTGTAATTTTTTTCATTGTCAGCGTAATCCAGTCTTTTCCATATCCATGTAAGTTTTTAATGTTTTCTATGTTGGCACAGAAGTAACCATTTTCAGTCAGTTTGATTTGTCCCATTTTTCTTGGATGGCATGTATTTTAAAAGCCACCAAATATGACACGACTTCATTCGACTTACTAAGTTTTTGATGGCAGGTACAATTCCAGGAAAAATAATGTGGCCCAGTATCAGCATTTCTCAAATTATTTTCCACATATTTTTATCCTACATGCAAATTATCACCCTGGTTATTCATCTTGTATGCTGAATACACCACGTGAAATGCTAGGTTAGATGAATCAAATACTGGACTCAAAACTGCTGCGGAAAATATTAACAACCTCAGACATGTAAATGGCACTCTGACAGTGAAAGAAAGGAAGAGTTGAATATCCTGATGATGAGGTGAAAGTAGAAAGCACAAAAAGATGATTTGTTGTTCAACATAAAAAAAATAAAATAGAATTGTGTCACCTAACCTTATCAATTCTTTGCAAATAAATGACACAAAAGTGAAGGCAGTAACAGATTTTATTTTTCTCCGCTCAAAGAACTCTACACATAGTGATTGCTGCCATGAGATTAAAAGACACTTGCTTTTTGGAAGGAAAGCTATGGCTAATCAGGATTATACTGTAAACAGCAATGACGACACACTGTCTACTCCCAGTAGTGACATATGGCTAATCAGGATTATACTGTAAACAGCAATGACGACACACTGTCTACTCCCAGTAGTGACATATGGCTAATCAGGATTATACTGTAAACAGCAATGACGACACACTGTCTACTCCCAGTAGTGACATATGGCTAATCAGGATTATACTTTAAACAGCAATGACGACACACTGTCTACTCCCAGTAGTGACATATGGCTAATCAGGATTATACTGTAAACAGCAATGACGACACACTGTCTACTCCCAGTAGTGACATATGGCTAATCAGGATTATACTGTAAACAGCAATGACGACACACTGTCTACTCCCAGTAGTGACATATGGCTAATCAGGATTATAGCAATGACGACACACTGTCTACTCCCAGTAGTGACATATGGCTAATCAGGATTATACTTTAAACAGCAATGACGACACACTGTCTACTCCCAGTAGTGACATATGGCTGGGACAGTTGGACTAGAAGCTACACACCACAGAAATGATACTTTTGGTGTCAGCAAAAACTTATGAAAATTCTGAAGACTGCAGGACAATCAGATCAGTCAAAACTTAAGGAAATAAATCCAAATTAGTCAATAGAAGGCCTGACAGTAAAACTAAAATACTTACGACACATAATGCAGACACGATTCATTACAGATGATACTGATGTTTATAAAGATCAAAATCCGAGAGAAGAAAGGGGGGGGAAATCTAAGGTGGTTAAATATGATTACTAAAATAATGAGTACAGATCTGCAAGAACATAAAGAAGCAGTTCCGGACAGACAGGCCTGGTATACTAAAGCCCCTGGGGTCACAAAGAGTCAGTGTCACCTAAATGAATAAACAGCTATTACAGTGGCACTCCTGTTGCAACTGCACAAGCTTCTGATTAGTCTTCATGGCAGACCTCACTCGGGCATTTAGTAATAGCGCCCTGGCTATGGAAGGGGTTTGGTGGGACAGAAAACAAATTTCTCATTGGATGATAAGCACACCAGGAAGAGCAGCAAAACAACCTTTGTTACAAACTTCATAGTAAAATGTATCCAAATAATCCACCCAAAAATGCCACTTCATGTACCACCACTGTTAAGTCTTAAAAGACTACGGAAGGAGACTTGCACAAAAACAAAAGATTATTTGTAGAACCAAAGTGAAAAACAAGAGAAAACACAGCCCACTCAGCTTTGCAAAACAAGTCTCCAGAAAAATATGTACATTATTTACAGTACCTTGAATCAGGTACAACATCCATGCAGGTATTCCACCTTTCTGGCTCGGTTCCACACAGCCCGTTCAACAACAGGCTGTTCGAAAAGTCTCTTCTGTAGGCCTTGTTAGACCTTCCCTTTGGCTCCACCAAACAAAGTCTTCACTTGAACTTCCATCAAGACTAAATCCACAAGGAGCTCTAATTGGGTTATCCAACTCCATGAATGCATAGTGAGAACACCTGTTCTAACCCACCATTAACTTCCAACTGAGGAACCAACTTCTTGACTTAGCACTGTCAGGCAACAGCCTTTTATAAGTTATGGAGTTGAAAATTAATGTTCTATTTACTAATACATGCAACTTTCTGCTTAAAGTGTTGTGAGAATTAGTTACTTTATTTCATATCCCCTACCCACTCTCCCCCTGCCCTCACACTCGTTGGTCGCCTCTGAGGGCAACTCCCCCCTTTGGATCACTCATCCACTTAGGAAGTGTCAACAGCTTGCACCATCCCCCCCAGAACAGGCATGCCCATCCCTCCATGGTGTTCCATCAATCACCTGAGGTGCTAATGAAACCCGGGTTAGCTGGCTAGCTAGCTGTAGTTATAAGCTTTATCCCTCAACACCAGTGGAGACAGGACACAAGTCACTTTATGCGCACTTGAAGGTACACAATCTGCTTTCTAACACAAAGGATTTCTCGTTCTCTCTGTATACATACATGGATCTACTTCAGAAGATCCTAACCAGAATTTCTCCCTCCATTTCCCTAGCCTGATATCCCCCTTCGGGGATCATTTTTGTATCTCTCCTGCTGGCAGTAAGTGTCCGGCCACCAGGTGGCACTATACTCTTAGCTTTCTGCCCTATTTATCCTTTTCCTCTCATTACCTGCTTCTACCTATTTGAGTGCCCAGCCTTTTTCTGCTTACTAATTTCTCTCTTTAGTGTCCCTCTAGCTTTTATTTCACTCTGCACTCCTCTGACATCCCAAGTCCATCTCTGAAAGCCTTTATACTTTACTCCATAACTCTACAAACTTACCTTCTGGATTCTCACTCTTACTGATTGTTTTCCTTGACATTTCTTCTACTACATGCCTCTACCCGCTCCATTCGCCCTGTGGGCTCACTCCGCTCCCCTACCCTACTCCCAAATCTCACCCACCCCCAGTGCTCCTATATTTATGCATCACAGGACACTCCCCTTCCCCTAATTATCCAATTACCTAATTACATTCTCCTGAACAGTTAATGCATACATGCCCATACTCTCACTACTCTTCATACTACTTGGCCTACTATACTATCTCTCTCCTATCTAGCTCATTAATCAACCTTATTTCTGACCTCACACTATCCCTCCTTCCTACCATGGCCTCATCACACCAGCCAAAACTTACAAACCTGTTCCTCTTTCTTGCTGCAACACACATACTACTCATACCATTTATTCTTACCTTGTATGAAAACTTACATTTCACTGGATCCCTCCATCCACTAAAACAAACATCACTTTTCAATCAACCTACTGCCCACAGCCATGCTAACATCACCTCTACCTCAACCTACCTCTCCCCAAAGTACCATAGGCTAGCCCATTTTACTTTTCAACAAGCCAGAAAATTACAATATATTCCCTGCAAACTCCTTAAGCTCTCATTTACTTTTCAACAACATCCTTTACTTCACAGTGATATTCATCCCAACCCAGGACCTAGCAACAACACCCTACTAAATCCCCACCAACCCCATCCTACCACCCTATCTACCCCCACTGAAACTGCAAACTCCTTACTCATAGCTCATCTTAACATACAAAGCTTAAACAATAAAATTACCCAACTTCATGCTTTACTTGACACCAATTCATTTGATGTCCTATGTCCAACAGAAACCTGGCTCAAACCAGTAACAAAGGAGAATGAAGTCATCCCACAAGGTTACAATATAATAAGATTAGACCGTACAACCACAAAGGGTGGAGGGGTAGCAATTCTGTATAAATCTGAGCTAAATGTGTCTGCAGTAGACTTACAGATACCTTTAGATAATAATGTAGAAATCCATATCACTAAACTTCAGGTCAACACCAGCAAATCTATTTACATAATTTGCTCCTACCTACCTCCAGGCAATATCAATAACACCCTTGAAAATAACCTCTGCTGGCTCTCTTCTTCCCTCCCACAAGAAACCATAGTACTTGGTGACTTCAATATAGACTGGAATTGCTGCACCTCTAACAACCCTTCAGCCCATATAAACCTGTACGGTTTCTCTCAAATTATCACCACTCCAACCAGAATCCATAAACTCAGTAAAAAAGAGAGTACCCTAGATTGGATCCTAGTAAAAAAAATCCCCTTGCTTGTATAGCGGATACCCTTCCTGATGATATTAGCGACCACTTCCTTACTTATATAATTAGGCAAAAAAACTTCATCCCTAACCAAACCATCCTTAAAACTACATGAAACAAAAAACACTTTAATGCTGTACGTTTCCAAACTGAGCTACAAGCCTGTGATTGGTGTCCCTTAAAACAAGTCTCCCTTGAGGAAGCAGTATTCTATTTTAACTCCAAAGTCTTACAAATACTGGAATACTATGCCCCTAGTCGATCCATAAGAACCAGAAGTAAAGCTGCACTAAAGAGAGAAGACACAAAATCCTATTAAGAAATAAGATTTGGTCTAAATGGAGAAACACTAAAAAATCAACTGATTATCATAACTACAAACAAAGAACTGCTACTGTAAACTCCAAGAGAAGTATCAGCAAACCCCACAAACTTTCTGGTCAGCTATTAATAAACTTTTACACCCAGGCCACTCCAAGACTCTAACCCCTTCAGGTCTCTCCTTAAGCACTCCTAAAAATATTGCTGACACCTTCAATACCTTCTTTACAGAAACTGTACAATCTCTTGCTAATTCCTTACCTCATGTCAGCTCAACCCTTACATTCCCAATGATTAGCAAACCCCATACCTTTCAATTAAATCCAGTCCCTACATACCTCATCTTTACCCTACTGACTAAACTTAAACCATGTACCCCATCAGCTGATCTCCTACCAGCTGAATATCTGCAAATCGCAGCTAAAGTACTTTCCTACCCTATTTCCATACTAATCAACAGAACCATTACTGAAGGTTCCATCCCATCTCTCCAGAAAATCTCTCACATAATTCCACTTCATAAGAGTGGTAACTCAACTGAAATATCTAACGTTCGCCCCATAGCCCTACTCTCCCCTCTAGCTAAAATAATGGAAAAATGTATCCACCACCAACTACTTGATCACCTCCTCCAAAATAACCTTCTATCAGACGGTCAGCATGGTTTTAGACCTTTCCATACTACCACTACTGCCCTACTATCCTTCTCTGACTGCATCAACAAACATCATAACAACAACAGGCTCTCCACCGCACTCTTCATAGACCCATCAAAAGCCTTTGATATGGTTCATAGGTTCATAGGTTCATACTAGGCTATCTGCCCGAGGGCATTTACAAGCCTAGCCCATAGTTTTGTGGCTTACGCCACCCCTTTAGTATGGGGGACTATACCCATTATTTTGCTGTGCCTCTGTCGAGCAGTGACACTGAGGTAATCCCTGGGGTATATCTGTGATCTCCCATCCATTGGTCAAGATTTCTCTTGAACAAGGCCAGCGAGGTGCTCTGCCTCACATATACCGGGATTTTATTCCACAGCATAGGGAGTCTTTGGGTGATGAATCTATCCCTCCAGCACGTCCTATTAATAGCCGTGTCGAGGTTTAAGTCTCCCGCCCTTGTGGCTCTGACGGATCTAGATTTTTTGAGGTGCAGCATATTCATTAAATCTGGGTTTGACATGGCCTTGTATGTTAGGCAAAGGTCACCTCTGAGCAAGCGGTAAGCGACTGAATAGAGCTGGAGTTCTTTCAGTCGGGCAGCATAGGACAGATGTTTGAGACCCTTTATCCTTTTGGTGAGGAACTTTTGTGGCCTCTCCAGCTGCTGCAAGTGTCGGGTCAGATACATTTCGAATGGGGCATTGTACTCAATCATTGGTGTGATGAGTATAGGGAGACTATGACCTCCCTTGATCTAGATGAGAATCCCTTCATGATAAGGTAGGCAATGTAGAAGGTCTTCCTAACTACTTTAGCTACATGGGTGTCGAATGACAGACTACTATCAACCTGGGTCCCCAGGTCCCTGATAACTTCTTCTGTGCTCAGTGGATTGCCACCTATTTGGTAGCTAGGGGTAACCTTGTTTTTCCCGAAGGGTGTGACTATGCATTTTTTGGCATTTAACTTTAGGCCATGGCTCTGGCACCAGTTATCCGTTTCTGTGAGACTCTTCTGAAGGATATCTGTGTCAGATGTGTTTTCTACTATGGCGCCCAGTTTGCAGTCATCTGCAAACTTTGTCAGCCATAACCCTCCTGTGTTTGCTTGTACTTCAGAAAAGTAGATGCCAAACAAGAGTGGGCCCAGGACTGAGCCCTGTGGTACACCACTTGTGACAGGCTTTGAGCCTGACATGGCACCAGCAACTCTGACCCTGTGGGTTCTGTCACTCAGCCAGTTTGCAACCCATCTTGTGATGTATGGGTTAACATTTAAGCTGATGAGTTTTTCAATGATACCCGAGTGGGGTATTGTATCGAAGGCCTTCGCCAGATCGAGGTAGGCTGTATGGACTGCCTTTCCCTCATCAATGGCTTTGGTGACTGTTTCGAAAAAGTCAACCAAGTTTAGAAGGCATGATCTGCCTTTGACAAAGCCAAACTGGGAAGGATCCAAAGTCTGCAAATTCCCTATGTCTTTATTTATGAGGTCCATTATGATCCTCTCCATGGCTTTGCAGATAAGGCTTGTCAAGCTAATGGGCCGGTAATTTCCAGGGTCGGTGGAGGCACCGCCTTTGTGAAGTGGGACCACAGTTGCAGTGCGCCACTCCCTGGGTACGTATCCAGAGGTAAGACAATGATTAAACAGCTGTCCTAGCTGTGGGTTTAATTCCTCGTTGAGTTCGTGGAGCACACAGCCGGGGACACCATCAGGTCCCATGGATGCTGTGTTTTTTTGCTTTGGAGAGAGCAGTTCTCACTTGGGCGTTGGAGATGTTTGGGGGGCTGCAATCGCTTGGTATAGATATCTCTCCTTTTGGGGGGGGAGGGGGAAATATATGGTGAACCATCAATTACTTCTAGACATACTAAAACCACTCTCACTCAACTCTCAGGCATTACAATGGTTCAAGTCCTACTTAGAAAACAGATAGCAAGCTGTCCTCTGGGACAATAACCTTTCCACTCTTCTTCCTATTACTCTTGGGGTCCCACAAGGTTCCATCCTGGGACCTCTCCTTTTCTCTATATTCATCAACGATCTAAAGCTAAATATTCCTCAAGCCACTTGCATACAATATGCAGATGATTCCACACTAGTATGTTCGATCACCTCATCTGCTGAGCTCCAAACCATCACTCAGACAGTATTTAACTCCGTTGAAAAATGGTTCTTGCAACGTTGCCTCCTACTAAACTCCAAAAAAATGAAACTACTGATATTTACTCCTACACTAAAGTCCCCCCTATTGATCTCACTGTTAAATCTAGCAATGGTACTGTAATTGCACCTGACCATCAAACTTTTAGGCGTAACTATTGATCAAAATCTCAACTTTGATGCACACATTAACACCACTATTAAAACTGTAAACAGAAAACTTGGCTCACTATATAGGATAAAATCCTTCCTTACCCCTGAAGCCAGAACCACCATCGCCCATACCCACCTGATCTCTACCCTCCTCTATGCTTCATCTATTTATACTAATCTTTCCAAATCTAACCTAATGAAAGAGGCAACTTCCTATAACATTGCCAGATTTGCCACTGCTCACCATATAGAAACGATCACTATATAAATCTCAAACAGCTAGGATGGCTAGAACTCCAAAACCAGCTACTATTTCAACAACTTACTATCACCCATAAGATACTCTTTCATACCAACAATACTCCTATTCTCAGTAGCCTAATCTCTCCCAGCCTAATCTCTCCCTATAGAAATCTTACTACCCTTCACTCGGCAAATAAATTATAAGTAACCATCCAGAAATCCCATAATAAAGCAGGAGACTCCCTCTTCTCTAATTCCGTGGGGAAGATTTGGAATAGACTCCCCCAGCAAACTACAATTACTTTCATCATTACCACTCTTCAAGCACCAACTAAAATTACTCCTTAAAGCACAATGGCTATGCCCATGTACTAACCCTAATTAACACAAACTGTATAGTATACTGATTTTTTCCCCTTCCGACAACCTCCTAGTGAGATGACAAAGCCTCCTCTCAGTTAATATTCTAGTCTTCTCTTTTTCTATGAAACTCCCTATGGTAAATGTTTGGAACCCTACCCCAGCTCCAGGCACTTACATTATTAGTTTTGTATGTATGCCATTATATGTGTAAATTTTTGAACAGGCATAATAATTAGCTAGAGTCTTTCATCTCTTCCTACTCTTCTACAAAAGAGATGTCAACCTATATACCTCATATATATGCTTCTAGAACTGTATTGCTGAAACCTGCACATATGTTTATTCTTTTGATGCTAGTTTTTACTATGTTAGCCTACAGCAATATTGTAGTTAATCATTTTTAGCTTTATGTGGCTTTACTGCTTTGATGCTAGTTTCTACTATGTTAGCCATAGCATTAGTATATTTAACATGTTTTGTTTATGTTGTTTTACTGCTTTTTATTCCTGTTACATTAGTTTAATTTTGGAGCTTTTCTCCCCGGACCTCTTCTGAAAATGGACATGTATCCAGTTAGACTAGCCCGTTCAACAAATGTAAAATAAAAAAATAAAAAGTTTCAAAACTTCGAACTTCAAACAGCTGAGGCCTTACGATCGAAGCAACCCCTCTGCACCCCGTACACCCCCTTGATAAATAAATATACCAACTCCGAGATCGCACTACAATGAGGAAAACAGTAAATTTACAGTTCCTTGCTGTAGGGCGATCTCCATTCAAAGCATTCAAAATTTCAAACTTTGATCTTATGGTCTTGGCCATTTGAAGTTCGAAGTTTTGAAACTTCGAGCTTCTGAAGGGGATCCATACATGTACATACATATACAGAGAAAAAGAGAGAGAGATCTCACACACACACACACACACACAACACACATAAATAACATGGGTCCACCTTGTAATTTTGAAATATTGAAATCTCGAAATTCAGTATTTCGAAACCACGAAGCCAAAAACCCAACCACAACTCACAAATTCAAAAACATACAACCACGAAATTCAAAATCACGTAATTACACTACAATAACAGTACACACATAAACATACACAAAACTCCCCCCTCCACAATCAAACAAACTCATCTAAACTACATATAAACAGGGGGGCAAGCCACCCTGCACCCCACACCCCCCTACTTATATATTCTAACTCCGAGATCGCACAAACAGAAACCCAAACGAAACTCACAAACACACACAACAGTCACAACACACACTTACACACACTAAACCCCAACCAACATACTTACACACACAAACTTACCAAAGTTAAACCCAAACATTCACATACCCTACCACCGGAAGCAGAAATTCAAAATATCAGTGCTTTGGTATTTTGAATTTCGCTCTTCTGCCGGTTTCGGAAATGTGAGTCTGCGGCTTTCTAAGTTCGAAATACTGAAATTTGAGATTTCAGTATTTTGAATTTAGAAAGTGGACCCCATAACATATATAGATTCATCTATATATAGTACAGCCAAAGACCAAAAACAAAGAAATATCAGATTGTTCTTTCATATCCACAAAATAAGAATGATGACTATACACAGTCACATTTTACAGATACATGTAGCACAAGGTAGCTTAAATGCTGTGAAGCATTTCCTTATTATCCATTAAAATCTATGGATTTATCCCCATACTAGCCAAACACCAACATAACTAAGGGGTAAATCTCAATGAAAGCTGACCTGATGTCAGCATTGGAAAATTAGTATTTTACAGAGTGTTATATTTAACAATGGGCCATACACATGAAAATAGTCGGGAGGAAAATGCATCATGGCAATGTAAGTACCACAGCCTGTGGTGCATTAGTAAAGTGGGAAAATAGGACTGTACCCCTGAATAACTTAAAAGAGACAGAACAGGAAATATACTTATCTAAACTGTTCCTTTGTAGACGTAGGATCAGTAGAGGTTCAAGGAAAGAATTAAGGCATTTTTATTAAAAAATAATCAGATTTCCTCCAGTTATAAGAACATATGGCAATATGTTTGAAGTGAATCTTGAGAGAAAATAACTGCAAAAACTAAGAACAGTTGCATTGTAATTAATTATACTATGCAGAAATAAAGCATAAAAAAATTGTACTTTCTAACTTTACATTACTTATTACTGCCAATGTGTAAAAGTGATAAAAGAAAACAAAGCATCTTTCTGGAGCTTTTTGTTGATGCTTACAAGAAAAATGAAAGCTATGTATTTACCATAACAAATTTTGAAGAGCAGGTCCATTCTCAATAACACAAGGACTATTGTTTATCAGCCGTTTGGGTCTGCTCGGCATGTAAAACTTTCTCATGCTACCACACTCCATTCCCTTCCCATAATATACCAAGGTGCCACTCCTTTCCATATCTGTGGTGAACTGCACAAAGCATTTAAATGCCTATTATCACGGCTCTTACATATACCAGAGGAGGGGGAAGATAGTGAGTATGTTAGCAAGGGTGGGCCTGCTTTTCCAGTCATATCATCACGGTAAATACACAAATTTTGTATCTAGGAAGAGAAGGTCCATCATTCAAAAGGAAATAACAGAGTCCCCAGCTAAACGTCCTGGGTTGGCTTCTTATGATGACATCCCCATTAAAATAGTCCCTCTAAAAGAAGACTGGACTCTGGATATCAAAACTGGCTTATAGTGGGTTTAATTTCTCCAAATGCTTAGGTTTTTTTTTTTACATACCTTGACAGGAATGGATCCAATTCCCAAGTCAGGACATAATTAAAGTTCATGAAATCAGTATTGATTCAGTCTTTGATGTTATCCAAGACTGCTCTTCTCAGCCCTGCAATGTGCCCAGAATTGCCTCCGTCTGCAGTTCATACAGGTTGTATATGCTGGTGGCATATTTAAGTAAGACTGTAAATTCTTATTAGTCCAGTCACTTCCATTACTGTTGGAACCGTCAGGGTGTCCTTCTTCCATATTGCTCTCATTTCTGCTTGCAAATCATGAACTTTATGACATTGTGTCTTCATACATAAGACACTGCAGTTGCTGAGTGTAGCAATTTCAATGATCAATGCCACTTTTGTCTTTTTTTTTGTTGAACTACTATATCTGGGTTTTTTGCATCTAATTTTTGAACTGTTGGTAATGGCTGATCCCATGTGATATAAACTTCATTACTTTCAATAATGCTTTGTGGTTTATGTTTCCAATGTTTCTCAGCTACTTATATATTGTAGTGTTTACTTTATTAATATGTCTTTCAGTGTACCGACCCCACAGCCAAGAGTGTATCACACCCAACAGCATGGTGGGCAACTGCTTCTACTTCTGTTTTTACAGACTCTGCATTTGTCTGTTTCTCCCTCTTTTTCAACAGATTTGTAAACCAGCTTGCATGTAACCCACTAACTTGGGCCGTCATTAGACTTTCATTTTTTGGTTTCAATTCACTTCTCCTTAACAATTCCTGTGTCGAATCTTGGTCAACATCAGGCTGTTCTACCTATTCATGAAACAGCAGAATGTATTTGAAGAAGTAACATGTAAACGCAGAAAGAAGATTCTGCCAATAGGGATGACTGCAAGTAGGGCTACAGAAAAAAAAATGCAAGACGGGGGGCTGGAATGTACTGGAGGAAACTGGCAAAAGATCCATGGTATTGGGAGCAAATGACTAGAAAGGGGAAGGTAACAGAGTTGGATGGGGCCAACAAGAAGTTTGGACTGCAGGTTAGAGACTGCTTTCCCTACTAGGGATTAATATCAAGAGAATAACCAAAGATAAAGGGATAGGAAAGTCTTAAGTGAAAAAGAGTTCAGAAAAGATAGTGAAGAGAGAATGGAACAGCAGTTCACAATGGAAAAATGGGAGGACATATATATGACTCCCAAGTATGCAACTAAGTCCCAAAGGTTTAGGAGTTTTGCTTGGAAGTGTTTGCATATGTATTTTAGAACCCCACCTGACTTCAAAGAATTTTTTCAGGTAGACAGTAAATGCTGGAGGTGTGATAGGTAAGAAAGGTTACTGGCAGCAAGGCTTTTTTTTTGGAAGTATAATAAATTGGCAGACTTTAAAAAATCCCTATAGAGTACTCAGTGATAAATACTGGGGGAGCAAAGGGTTGAAACTAAGGAAATTGTTTTTTGAGCTGGAACAAGCAATCTGAATTGCCTAGATATAGTAAGGTCGTATTAAGTTTAAGTATATGGGCTGTCAAAAAACAATTACTAGAAAATGGAAACAAAAATCTAAACCAAACATATTTGAAATACTGAATATTAAGAAGTGAGGAAGGTGCAAACTGCATAGAAATAAACAATACATGCATAACAATGCTCAAGAGGAGGAGTGAGGTTTAAGGGAAGGCAGGAATTGAGCAAATTATGTAATGTTAAACAGAATGAGCAAATTATGTAATGTTAAACAGAATGACAAATGTATACAGAAAGAAAACATATACATAATATATAATGCACGCAAATGAAAAATATTAATATGTTTGTTTTCTATTAATGTGTGTGCCTATGTCTTTAGCGGAAATTTAATAAAGGCGCTTTTAAAAAATTAGGTTGTTCCACAAGATCTCTATATTTGCCACTAGATTTGTGAATTTCCACTTTTCTTACCTGCCATTTTCTTCTGGGCTTTTTCTTTATATTCTTTTTTTTTTGGCACTTTCAGTTGTTGTCTGATTCATGTCTACTTGTTTGATTTTCATTCCTACGTTGTTCCAAAATGCTTCTGCTAAACTAACCAAAGATGAGATTTATAGAGTATTTTAGTGCTTTGTGAAACTGTTGATGGAAGGCCAGATAGCTGGTGCATAAATATCATCTACAATTTCATTTTGGTAAAAAAAAAAAAAAACTCATGAATGCAGCAATTGCTATACCTTTTGGATTAAAAGGAAGCAACTTCCTGCATTTGAATGCAATCACTCAGCCATTTGTCTAAGGTGACTCTCAAAGCTTTGTGGCCAGCCAACTCTGAATGTGTAGAGGGATAAAGCCTTAAAGCCAAGCCACCCAAGTTTTATTATTTGCTTGGATGCCTGCTGCAGCTGGCAGAGAGGGAGAGAGAGAGAGAGAGAGAGGTAACGTGCTGTTACAGGCTCACCTCTCCTCTGGAGAAGGGTGTAGGGGTACATGTCTGTGGCACATAATTCCATTGAACAGTCCTCTGTGAAATTGTAAGAAACATGGGTGCACTGGCTCCAAGGGGGCAGGGCAGTCTAGAGGAGTTATGTCACCTGCAGTCAGGAGTGACATGTCCTCAGTGATAGTCTATGCACACAGAATTCTGAAGTGCATCACTGGAAAAGGGTGGCGGGTTTAGGACTAAGAAAGAAAAAAAGCTCCTGACGGCTATCCCAATTATGACCTGCTTTGGTTGGCTGTTGCCCCTGGTGAAGGGATAACAAATGGTCCACTTAGCAAGAGGGGAAGATAATGACTGGTAGGCAATATAAGAAAAAATTAATACAAAAAATGGTGGACAGATTTTTGATAGAGAAAGAAAAAGGAGTGGTAAATCCTCTCTGACAGTCTTTTTGACACAGTCTCAACTGACATTTAAATTCTGAGAAAGAAACATGGGAAGAAGACTTTATTAACTGCAGGCTGGATTCTGTAGTGACTTCAACATATAGCAAGGATTTGTCCTGAGGATAACTCTGCCATTCTGGAATACTGAGTAAAACAGCTCAGCTGACAAGGCCTGTAATTATGAAACAATTCCGGCTGTGGTGATGAAAACCAGAAAAAAAAATGTGTTTAAGAGTGTAATTTTAATTCTGCAGATGCTATAAGCTCAAGCAGCCGCAGTGGTGCAGTGGTAGCATTGTTGCCTCACAGCAAGAGGTTCTCCCGTTCGATTCTCAGCTGGAACGCCTTCTGTGTGGAGTCTGCATGTCCTTCCCGTGGTCGAGTGGCATTTGAAAGACATGCGTAGAAGGGGCATGCCTTCACTGAAGGTTGGACGTCGAGCTGGCACCTCGGCACCCATAAAAAATCTACTGCCAATCATTAGCAGACCTGAGTTCCGCTGTGGCGACCCCTAACCGGGAAAAGCTGAAATAAGAAGATGCTATAAGCTCAAAAGGAGCCAAAATATTTTTTTCTCAAACAAAATACAGATCTCAAGATGTTAACCGGCTATCTTAAAGGTTGTCTCAAAGAAAAGTATTTTTAACAAAGGTTTTACAGACCTCTGAGGAAGCCAAATATGAGGAATTAATGCCCTGATGAAAGCTATACATAAGTAGCTAGGTGAGCTTTAGCAGCAAACTGACCAAGACCAGAATTAAAAATCTGGACTGTTCACTCAAGAAAAGATGCAATGGAAGCACAAAAAGGATCTGGTCATTTTAAGGTAAACAGCAGGGGCAAAACATGCCCACTTCTTTTTGTAAGTTCATAGGTTCATAGATTAGTACGCTAACTGCCCTTGTGAGCCATTTTAAGCCTAGCCAATTATCCCTTGTGAGACTCAAACCCTGCACCTTGTGTTTGTAAGGCAAACACCTTAACCATTAGGCCACCCTCCTACCCAAGTTTTACATATTTGGCTTCTAAGAAGAAATCATGATTATACGAACCATTCTACTAATGGAAGGATGGGTTGCTGGCCGCTGGAAGTGGAAATACCATGCAGTTAGCCAACGAAAATGAATGTCCAGAAACATTTCGACTGACAAACAACATAGAGGGATCCTGAAAGAATACAGTTAGTGGCTGCTCCAACAGGTGAGGCAGAGGAAACCATATTGGACATGATCAGTATGGAACTTTCAGAATGTTTTTTGACTTTTGTTTGGCTTTCTGTATCAGCTTTATCAGAGGAAATGGAGAAAGCATGAAGGAGTCCAGTGAGCCATTCCTGGAGCATGGCATCCCCCACTGGTGAGAACAGAAGAAAAAAAAACTGTTGCACTTCGCTTTGGTTGGAGTTGCACAATTGTTGCATCAAAACAAGAGCTGCAGAACTACTTGTAAAGTATCAGCAGGTCATGGTTAAGCTTCTCTGTAAGTGAGTTGGCAACACCTGGATGAAGTTAGCTACTAAAAAACAGAATTAAAACAGCCCATTCCAAAACTCTCACGGCTTATTGACACAAGAGTTAAAGGAGGTTTTCTCCATGCCTGTTGATATACCTGATTAGTGCCATGTTGTTGGAGGTGAAGACCATCAAACCTTGAGGCAGGGAGTCTTGAAAGGCATGAAGGGTAAGAAGACTTGCACTCATCTCTAATGTGCTGATATGAAGAACTGCTTCTGCACAGCTCCATACACCTTGGTCTAGGTATCCATCATAATGCTTCGCTACCCTTAGAGTTGATATGAGTGTTAAGATTGCCACTAAGAAGTGGGTAACTGGAAGAAACTGCCCTCCCTGAGGTTGGGCAAATGCATCCACCATCTTAGATGCTTTTGTGAGCCTCTGAAATTCACATCAATAGGGGACCTGCAAGTTTGGACTACTAAACTCTTGGGGTCCACTGCAGCACCATTATAAGACACCTGGCACAGTGTGCCATGGAAATGACAGCTGTCATAAGGCCCAATATCTTGAGCCAAAGATGAGCTGATATTTTCTGAGAATCCAGCAATACCAAAATGCTATTCTGAAGGGTCTGCATTTCTTCTGTCAGAAGAAAAACTCTGAATGCAGCTGATGAAAAGTGAGCAGCCAAGATGGATTTAACTGAGACTTTACACAGCTCATATTTACTCCTATAGAATGGAATAACTTTATTACTTACTGACTGATGTATGATTTAGGTGCTCAATGAAATACCCCAGATGCTAGCACAGTTGCTTGACAGAGCTAGCTGGAGTACAGCAGCTAGAAGCCAATTGCCCAAGCAAAGTAAAATGCTGGCTTCCTGCAGCTTCTGGCAGGCTGCCACAAAATGCAAGCTTTTGCTGGACACCTTGGGGGCTAAGTGAGACCAAGTGGAACAGTCATAAACTGATAAGTGTAAATAAACAACCGTATGTGCAGAAAAATAATAAATAAAACAACAGTAAAATGGTCACAGAAACTTACTAACAAAATTCCACTTTATTTAACCAGACTTAGCGCTTCGGCTTCACATACAGCCTTTAAAAAGTAACATCCATTAAAAAAACAAAAAAAAGCTCCCTATTTATATACAACATTCTATTCAATTAGCTTCCAATTGTCTAATTACCAACCTCCAATTACATTCTTTATTCAAGCCTAATGGCTCCATTGTATTATATTTTAAAATGAACAATGTCTCTTTATACAACAACTTACTTTTTATTTCTCTACATTCACCCAGTTGCAATTTCATCTGTTCTAAAACTGTTGCTTTTACACAACTTGGATTTGAATTATGACACAGCTTAAAATGAGCCCCCAAACGGCTTTCCATTTTTTACATTAATAATATCCCTAACGTGTTCCTGTACACATTTTTTAAAACATCTGTTTCTCCAACATAATATAGTCCACCACCACATTTCAGCAGATATAGGACACTTTCTGTGTTACAATTATACAGTCCATTTGATATAAAATGTACACCATTAATATTTTCAAATCTTCTTACTACATACTTGCAACTGCAGCATTTATTGCATGTATAAGTTCCCTTACTTGCCACCATTTCGCTATACATTATAGCATTTGGTAGAATAAAATCTTTATGTATTAACATATCAGCCAGGTTTCTACCTTTTTTGTAAGATATTTCAACATTAACTGGCATTATTTCTTTCAAATCTTTCTCCCTTAATATTAACCAATGGTTCTGTGACTGTTTTACTGTTGTTTTATTTATAAACTGATAAGTGACTGCCTTCTATTCTGAAGCAAAGAAACTTCCTGGATTCTTTGATGATCTTGGCAGGGAGGAAGGCATCCTAGTGGTCCAAAGAGCACACTCAGTTCCTTCAGATAAGCATGGAAGGGTCTATGTCAAATGAACGAACGATCAAAATGTTGAGTACAACATACACAACAACCTTTGATCGATCGTTCATTTAAGCAGGCACTCCAAATGCCAAAATTTGGAGTTCCGATATGTTTTGGTCGGCCATCCCAGTCAGTGTAGCGTGTGACGTAGGCACGCTACACTGTTCGGAATGGCTACATCACAGGCTGCTTAGTTTAATATACCAACTCCGAGATCGTTGTACATTGGGGAAAGGGCAATTTCCCGGTAATCGAACAAGCGATTACCGGGAAATTGCCCTTTTTTCAATGTACAGCGATCTCGGAGTTGGTATATTTAGTTGGGGGGGGGGGGGCACAGCCCCCCCACTTTATTTTAAAAGTAGGTGCGTTTGTGTAGGTGTGTTAGTGTTTGAAAGATGTGAGTGTGTACGGGTTTGTATGCATTGGTTGTATGTGTGTGTTTTGTATGTTAGTGTAGGGGAGGTGTGGGACAAGCAAAATCTTTCGATTTTGTTTGTTTCAGGCTTTTAAGGGTTTGAGGTTTTGAACTTACGATCATAGTGTGTCGAGTATGTTGTACTCGACATTATGATCGTTCGTTCATTTGACATAGACCCGCATGGAAGAATCAAATGTGCTGGCAGTGTTCAAAATGCTTATTTGTGTATAAACATAGTTACGGCACTTAAATCTAGTATGGACCCGATATCCTTGATCTTTTAGATACTAAAAAGAATCTGCAGTAATAGCTAAACCCCTTCTAATCGAAAAGAATCTCCTGTTCGACTTCCTTTTTGTCTCTTGTTTTTGATGGAGTAAAACATGATGGGTAAGGCAGGCAAAAACAACAACTGTGCATATGGCCAGGTGGAAGAAGAGAGAGCCAGTCTCTTTTTACCATTTGAAGCAGCTGAACAAGGCCTCAGGACTACTGATGCTGTCTAGCCATAGGCAGATTATAACCACCTAGTGATTGTCAAGAATCCTTTCCTTTGGGAGTGTGATCTTTGCAGAACTTACTCCAAGAGTAAGGTTTCTTTGCAGACCACTGTTTTTTTCTGCGGGACATTACACCTAAACCTTATCTGGCATTGGCTCCTTTGTGTTCTAAAAAGGAGTGTCGAGGCTGCTAAAATCTAATACCAGAGTAGAGAAGATTTTGTCCTCCTTAATTATATTTTGGAGATATGCCCGGATTTAAGGTTCAAATATGTAAGAACCCTGGAAAAGGGAACTGATTAATGTTATTTTGTATTTTTATATCCCCAGCAAAACTGGGGAGTATAGGTGATGTATACCAGTGAAAAATAATGCGGAATGTTGCGGTTCTGCCTCAACCAATTTTAGTATCAGCTATCAGCATTGCATGACACCCATACCATAAGGTTCACTATGCTGGAAAGATTTTCCAATTCGGACAACAATGTTTCTATTATAGTTCTGTCGAGCAACTGTGCTAGCAACTGGGCTACTTCACTGAACAGTTCTTGCTAAAATTCCGCCATAATTTTAAGACAGTTTAGTACAATCAGAGAAAAATTAGATAATACGTAAACTTGCTTCAGTGGTCCATTGCCCAGGATTCCTTATCTGAAGGATGGGCCACTGGGATTTTGGAAGTCAGAGTCTTTTTAGAAGGTAGCTTGAAACAAAGATGTACAGCTTGCCAGGACTCTTACTCAAATTTCCATTCTCTAGGAGACTGAAGAATATAGATTCTTAAGTAGATACTAGGATAGCTGTCCTTACCAGCCAATTTAATTCTAATCCTGAAATAACCTATTCCATTTGATGTTAGGCTGGCCTTACCATTTGATGTTAGGCTGGCCTTACCCATCCTATGGTGGATAATTATATATTATCCGTAATGAGAACAACTGGGATCATATCATAGATAACTTGAGGGGGACCCACGCACAGGATAAAGTATTTAAGAGTTGCTGCTGTTCATTAGTAGGACAAGGGGCAGTCCTGTGATAAAATATCTGTTTCCCATTCATAGACCTAAGTTGTACTTGAATATGGAAAGAGATGAGCTTTGTTTTATGTGGAAGGGGACTCTGTTTCAGAGCAACTGTATCCTCTGTGAGATATACCTGCCCCACCAAACCATTCTGGTGATGCTGCAGACAAGATGCAAATCCCTAGAAGTATTGCTGACACCATTTGACTTGCTGATGTGCAGTAAATCCATCACTATTGGGATGGAGTATTCTTGTATGCCAGATATAGGTCACCTCTTAGCCATCTGTAAGATAAGTACAGTGACAGAGCTTTGATCAATCCATGTTGTTTAGGCCTTGTATCCTTTAAGTAAGTATTTCCATGGGCTTTCCAGTTGTTGAACATTTATGGACAGACATATGCCAAAGATGACATTATACTTGATGATTAGCGTAATTAGGGCTGAGTAAAGGGGGACAGTGACATCCCTAGATCTAGACATAATCCCTTTGTTTATAAGCTATGCAATACAGAAATACTTTCCTATGATAATGGACACGTTAGTCAAAAGTGTGGTATCTGTCCACATAGGTTCCCAAATCCGAACAACTGAATCGGGGTGGATTGTCAATGTAGTAGTTCCCTATGGTAGAGGACTTCCCAAATACAGTTTGCTTTCCTCATCTCTAGGGCCACCTTACTGAGATTTTCAAAAGCTAGCTGCAGTGGCAGCCACTTTATAGACACCTACCAATACAAGGACTACTCAGTAGAACTACTGAGTAGACTGAAAGGTCTTTCTCCCTATCTCCAGAGAGGATGACAGATGTTCAGTGAGTTATCACATTCTTGTTTTCATCATCTCTAGCATCTCTGCAAAACTGGGGTCTTTGGGATACATTCTGGGATGTCAGAGTCCTCCACAGGGCAGTTTAAGTGCTTCCTCTTGCACAGCTTAATTGGCATCTCCAAAGGGAGACGTCTATAGAGGAGGAAGATATGACTTTCAGTGCCACTGGCATTAAGAGAGTCTGCAAAATGCCTTGGGACTTTCTGTATTACCATATGATACAGGGCTGAAGGGAAAAGACTGTTAGACAGATACAGCAGGTACTAGCATCAAGTTAGCAAAAAAACATCTCCATCGAGAATCCATTGCAAAGACGTTTGCAGGGTCAGTATCACGCTCAATGTTACTGTCTGACTCTGAATCAAGAACCCCTGCACACACTAGCACTACTATCATCACTGAAGTACCCAGTACTGACATCAGTGTTGAGGTGACAGGACTCAGCACTGAGGCCAAGAGGATCATCACTGTGTGCAACAACAGTATGAACAACACTGATGGTGGCAAACAATGCTGATAAGGGCATCACAGACTCAGGTCTATATTATATTATCGAAAAGACAGGTCAGCCAATGGCAATTACATCAAAGATGCCATTCAGCGAATCTGCTCCCCTCCCACGCCCCTGCCAATTATATATACCAACGCCGAGATCACACTACAGTGAGGAAAGGGCAAATTTTCCGATCTTCACTGTACTGCGATCTCACTACGAACAGTTTGCTGAATGGCATTTTCAATGTAAGTGCCGTTCGCTGACCTGTCTTTTCAATAATAATAATATAGAACCCCACCGACTCCAGTATTAGTGCTGGTCGCAACACTAACATCACTTAAACATGCTCTACACCGGCAAACACACAACTGGTACCAAGGCAAAGGAGCTAGTGAGCAAGGTGTCAAGAGATGTCAAATCAGGAGAAAATACAGCTGAGCTGCCTCTATCACAAACAAAACAGGGAGGAAAAGGGAAGCAGAGAATCTTTTCTTCTCTCACAAAACAGCCAACACTAACTTATTACTTAATTTGGGAATGCGAGAGAAGGGTTATCTCTGGGTGTAGCATGACTGGAGCTTAACATCTGTGACACTTTTGCTAGTTCTAATGTCTGAAAGGCTCTGATTTTTAGACAATTGTCTAAAAGCAGTACTGTTAGATTTGACTCAACAACCTGTCTGATCACTTTTAGAACCACATAATCCATTTTAGGCTGTTCAGAACCAAAAAGGGGAAAGGAAGAAACCTACTTATACCAAGGAGTCTTTTCAATACATTTACTGAATTATCATTTAAGACACAGGCAAACATACATTTATATAAAAGAAAACAAACCACAGTAATATATTTCCAGCTGCAAACATTACACATCACATATATTCTTTAGCAGAATTATCATCAATCCAACATTACATAAATTGATCGATTCTCCTCCACCAAACAGTATTCTGCATATATTATTCCCACAGTTTCCATTTATTATTATGAAATATTCTCCTACCCTTTACTAAAGATTCCACTCCCAGTACTTTTATTTTAGTTGCACTATTTCATATTTCAAATAAAGGTGGCTTAGACTTTGATTTCCACTTTCTGCCAATTGCTTTTTTTGTGGCTGCCACCAAACTAGCTTAAAAATTCCTTACTATGCTTAGGTGTTTAAGACCCTGCATCCCAGCTCAAAAAAATAATTTTCTTAGTTACAGCCATTTATTTGCTCACCCAAAATTTCTGTACTCTGTATGGAATTTTTAAACTCTAAAATACCCAAGTGAAGCATTACTGCAACAACTTAAAACCAACAAAAAGGTAACACAAGCAGCCAAAACAAATGATTTGCCAGTCTACATCCTCCAAAATCAATTTATTCCAGCAACATCTAAAAACCGTAATTATGCGCTTTCATCCTAAAGCATGCAGGACTTCATCAGAAGGAAAAAAAAAATGAATCCCTCCCTTTATATACATGTCATAATAATAATTGATTAATTGAATTATAAGTATTAATGAAATAAGCAGAAGAAATATAAAGCTTTAGTTTAAAAAGACATTACAAAGTCATGTAAAAATACTAAAAAAATGTAGAATATTCTAAAAATTGTAAGAAATATTTTACAAACATTATAATTTTTTTTAACGATTTTTAACAAACATAAATACTGAAAAACATTTTCAAGTGTGACAGATCTCATATACAACAAAGGCTGTATGGAGATATTTTCATTTATACAGGTTCCTGGAATGTATGTAGCCTAAGTTGCCATTTAACTTCTTTTTTTTTTTTCACATGTTGTTGATCTTCTTCTTGTTCATCTCCATCTCCCAACGCCAAACTCTGATTTAAGTGCAAGGCGTTCTCAGTTCTTCTAATCAACTCTTGTGCTTTTTTTGTCTCTCAAGCATTTCCTTTGGAATACTGGAAAAGGTTTCACTGGCAAAGTCACTCTAAGGGCTTTATTATCAGAATAATGAGAAACAAGAGTCCTCTTCTGTTTTATTGCTCACTTTTTGTTGGACAGACTTTTGTATTTTGTTCTTACCCTGCTCTGCATCAAAAAATGACTTGGTCCTCCAGGAAAAAAATATTCTGAAAATGGCTGGATAGAGCAGCTTGAATCTTACACCTGCCGCTCAACATTCCCTGACTACGGAGATAAATTTGTTTTTCTTCTGCCTTCGGGGCAGTGAATAATCTTCCACACTCTACTGCCTCCAATGTTTAAGACTTTGCCATTCTGCCACAGTTTTCTCAGGATCAACTATTTCTGCTGGTATGATTGCATCTTTACTAATACAGGTCTTAGCTGCTTTCTCAAAGCCAGGTTTGGAACATACACTAGATGTGCCCTTTAAATTAACAAATCCTGCTGTGGAATACCAGTCCTGTTGCCTATGCGTGCTTTTATAAAATTAATACACTCTTTCCCTTCCAGTTTGTGCGGTTCAGCAGAAAATCTTTGGCTTTCTCTGCGTGCTCTGCCCTCTAACATTTTTTTGAAAAAGCTCTTCTTGGGCAGTCTCATACTCAGCCATCCCTTTTTTTTTGGATTTTTACAGTTCATCTCAATATCTTTTTAAAGCTTCTTCCATTTTCAGCCTTTTTTTTTTTTTATTTCAGATGATACACTCCTTCAGTGTTTCACTTATTTTAATCAGCTCTGAGCACATTTGATTTATTTTTCCTCTGAAGTACTGGATGTCATCGCTTGTACCAACCTGGAGCTTGAACTTATTTTTCCTCTGAAGTACTGGATGTCATCGCTTGTACCAACCTGGAGCTTGAACTGCTTTTTGCTGAATAGCTGAAGGATTCTTTCCAGTCAGTGTTTTCTCTTTACCTTTTCTAGTGGACTTTCTTTCATAGTCTCTAGGTTTCTTATTTGATAGCATCCAGGCTGTATACTTACTAGCTGGTAAAAGAAGTTTACTAAAACTGTCAAAATTACTAGCTCTTATTTCTCAGTTTCTTTTTTTCACAATGGGAGATGTGAAGTCAAGCTGTTGTCCAGTGTGCAGCCATCAAGTCCTTATGCCTAGAAGTCTTATGAACTATTGTTTAAGAGAAGGAGGTCAACAGCAACTGGCTGCCTCAATGCCAGAGAAGCGAGGTTCATTTTCTTTCAAGGCTGAGAAGGATTTCTCCAGTATAAAAAATTGTAGCGGACTACTGCAATTTTTCAGTCCACTGAAAAAATTTATAATAAATATGAAGCTTAAAGGCAATATGCCCCTTTCCTAAAAAACACTGACAAACTCATGTGCTTGCCCTGTGGTGGAATTTTATTTCTGCAGGCTCATTTGCAGAATGAGCTGTCTAACTAGCTAAGCAAAAGTCCATAATGATGAAAAAATGGGAAAAATAAGGGGAACCCTAGCAAGAGACAGGATCTTATCCTTTAAAAAAATCTGTATACTAAAAAATTCTAATCAGCCAGGTGTCAAAAGACAATTGGGTCTAACTGGACAAAATGTAGAAAAAGTGGAATATAATCCATTAAAACTTCAAATTTAGTAAGCAGAAGTGAGACAAAAAGAGTCATTCCAACAGAGAAATAATAAGAAAAGGCAAAGTACTCCCTGACTTTAAATAATTTTTTTCTGCCAAATTACAAAACTGGTAGCCTGGTGTACAAAGCGGAAGCATGGCAATAAAAAACTGTACAGGAATGGCACCATCTTGTATTTTGGAATTGACAGAAGGCTGTGGTAATCTTTACATGTAAAAATGTCCAAAAAAAAATGTTGGTCAGTCATGTTGTCACTGAGGATGGACCTCCTCTCACCAGATCATGGGTTTATAATTGGAGTTTTAAGTGCCCTTCTGCAAAGTACGAATGTTTAGACAAGAATAAGGCATGTGATACAGCATTAACAAAATGCTGAGAGGAACAGAGAGGTTTGGCTATTTGAAAAATCTTAGATATGATATGTAAAGACTATGTAAGTGGGATGGCAGCATCTGAATGTGACAACAGAAAGAAAGGACATGTCTGGCTTAAGAAAATGCTCTTTCACAGAGAGGGTGGTAAAGTCTTGGAACACAATACCAGAGGCAGTGATCTAGTGATAGGGATACATGCACAAGGGGTTCAAAGATGTCTGGGAGATATGGCATAGGGCTGGTCATGCACACAGGACCTAGCTGCAAACATGGGTTTGTTCCATATCTACTTTTTTGTATTGGTTACATCAAAACTTAACAAGCATTCTTAGGCCATGACAAATCCTGGATAACTTCTATAGTTTGTTGGATACACTGAACAGATCTGCAAGCAGACAACATGCCAAATTTAACAGTATGACTAGTCAAAAGAGGTCTGTGATAGAAAATGATTCTGATTACTGAATGTCATAAACAAAATATCATAAACAACCTGACAGATGCTTGAACCCAAAGCCAAAGACAGTATGTTTTGGATAGCATGACTCACCCAATCCAAATTAAATTCACCAGTGACCAGCAAACATTAACCTATATTAGAAAACACCCTCAGACATAATCATGAAAAAATCAAGCACTGTTACACATGGGGTTATTGAAACAAACGGGTAAATATAATACTAGGCAGAGCTTCACTGTTTAAATATGTCAGAGGTGAGAAAAAATTACATGAACCAAATGGTTCAAATCTGATTTCTGTTAAAAAACAGAAAGACATCCCCTCTTCCTTAACAGACTCGCAAAGGATAGCCTATTAAATTTTAGCAAAAGAAGGCATAATCTTTAAATTGAAAGAACTAAAAACCTGCAGTGCACAAAGGGAACCATTACACCATTTTTTGTACCTACTGCTAAGATATACGATCCTGAAAGCAGGTAACATTAGAATGACTTAAAATTCTTGATACCGTCTATTCTTTAGTGAACATGGAACTGCTATATGTCCACATGTATGCTTTACAAGTGATAAGCAGAAATCTCATTTTCTGAGAACCAACAAAGTCAGAATCTAGACTACAGACTGCCTGGAAGACTTAGCAGAAGTAAGCACTGTACAAGCCATAGGAAGCTATGACTGTTGTCACTGCTGCCTTTCAATGTATGCCCACTTTATTTTCCTTGAGCAAAGGGGTTTGTGATGCTGGGCCTGTGATCATTACTTCATGTCTAGTCTTACTCAAGCTGCTCTCCTTTCCCATATTGCAGTCTCCTACTGCCACATCTATGCTCACAAAGTGTAAACTAGTATGCATTGCTGAATTTTGACCCCAAACAACCTATAGTATCTATATTCCTAATTAAAAA
The DNA here is from genome assembly GCF_019279795.1 of Protopterus annectens. Lineage (NCBI taxonomy): Eukaryota > Metazoa > Chordata > Ceratodontiformes > Protopteridae > Protopterus > Protopterus annectens. Next base: position 1,348,550,014 of record NC_056725.1, on the reverse strand, counting down.
AAAAAATAACATTTTTGACGCCAGTTTAAAAATGGATTATCTACATTTGTAGACCTGATATGTATGGTATTTTAATTTCTTAGCAATACGTTAATAAATTCTTAACAAAAACACATAAAAATACATATATCTGATTTTATTTAGATAAAATAAGCTATACATCTGTGAAAATCTATTTCTTCTTACAGCTATCTTAGTCAGACATTAAAAGCATATTTATAGGTAACATATGCAAAGTTTTTATATGATCATGAAAAATGAACACAGAGGATCTTTGCCCCAATTGTTAAAACTGCCACTAATCAAAAAGCAAGCAAAAGCATCTAACGGAGTTGTTAAAATAAACATTTTCAAATTTCTGGAGTGTTCAATGTGTTAAAATCATAGCTTTAAACACAAGCAATAATGTAAAATACAGCTTTTAACATGACATGAATTCTCAGTAAACAATAGAAAGAGGAACCCTTGGCACATTTTTCTGTTACTGCCCTCAAAAGTTATAAAGAACATACTTTCAGAAAGATCTTGCAAGAGACCCTCTTTTGTTCTGTATAAAAAGCACTGTACAGAAATGCGTCAAACTGTGCAAGGTAAGCACATTCTGCTTTGTTTTCTTAGTTACCAGACAGTCTGTGCATGCCCAATTGTTTTGTTAAAGCCTGTCAGCTAAAACAGCATCTAACAAGAATGTTTTTCTGTTTGGAAACAGCAAGCAATGGCAAACCATAAAAAATCACGCCCAGGATTCTACAAACTGACCCTGCACAGAGCTGCATTTGTGTGCAGAGTTTGTATTCACTCAGTTTTTATATTCAGGCTAGGTTTATACAAGAGAAAAGCATGACTCAATAAATGTGGGTGTCTGTGAGCATGTGTTTGTGTGCGTGTATGTGTTGTATGTATGCATGTGCGTATGCTATGTGATTATGTGAGGTGTGTGTGTATGTGCGTGTGCTTGTGTGTGCGCGCACAGGCGCCTGTCTGTCTGTGCATACATGTATGTAATGGGTTGGCCCAAGGTAAACAACGTAAAGGACAGTTATATATAGATACACTCAGATTTACCAAGAATTGTGTTTTACATGGTGGTGCTGCGGTAGCGTTGTCGCCTCACAGTAAGACGCTGTCCGGTTCGATTCTCAGCTAGAGCGTCTTCTGCGTGGAGACATGCGTGAATGGGTGTACCTTTGTTGAAGGTTGTGCGTCAGGGCTGGTAACTTGACACATAAAAATCAACTACCAATCATTAGCGGACCGGAGTTCCGCTGTGTTGACCCCTAACCGGGAAAAGCTGAAAGACACAACAACAACAACCTTTGCTGCAGGATCTTCATAGAGAGAACATACCCATGAAGGAGGTCCTGCTGCACCTCATGCAGCTCTAGTAGTTGGGCAAGAGTGAGGGGCTTCTTCTTGCATTTGGTCCTGCTATTCTACTATCTTTGCAAAAGAGTAGGAACACACAGAGCTGCTTACATTTCACACTGTCAGTAATGGCTCCACGCCTTACAGACTGCAAAAGAAACTGCTATCCCCATAAGGAGCATTTCAGTTACACTACTGATCCCTAACACTTGAACTACATACCCTGGTGATCTGTGGACCTGCTGTCTCCTATGTATCCATGCCCAGTCTAACACTTCCACTCTTAGCCCTGGAACAGCAAAGAATACAATTTTCTGATGTTCAGTGCCTCAAACCCATCTGTGCACCTTGTAGGACAATGTGATATTATCCCATACCACCTGTGATATCATCCCATACCACCTAGACAGTTACCCACAACCATCATATTCTGCCCTGGTGCCACACTCACACCTACTGTGAACCACTGCCTTTAGCTGGCAAAGCTTCTCCTGCTTTCCAACATGGTAAGCCAATCACAAAGATGTAGGTAAACATGTGCTATGACATGTACAGTTTATAAAGTATTCTCCCATAATGCACACTAACAATCAATCAGCTGCTAGCTATGATGGAGGGGGAGTGCTACACCCTCCACTGGTATTAAGCTACGATGGGGTGAGCAGCCTGCTGGGACACTGCCTCACAGAATGTACAGTCAGGCCAGTGTCAATGAACAGCAGCAAGTTGTATTACAAGGCACTGGGATGGAGGGACAAAGAGTGAACATTACAGGATGAAAGTGCCTTAAGCTGCCAAGGAAATGGGACAACAGAAGTTGCTGATTATTAGGACACCTGCATCAGACATAACTTATAAGCAGGAATGTGAAGAAAAATAATAATGTAATTCTGTCAAGAAGCACCTCCTTGTAAGTCTAGTGAACTTATTAACCTAACTGGATTTGACCTGCAGACATAACAGGACTGTTATTTAAAAGTCATCTAATGTGTATCAAGTGGGAATACTAGAGTGCTGTGGGGTCTAGCCCTGCACCAGAAGCCTGGACTCATGTCCCAAACACTGACACTGCACTATGGCACTGGAAAGGAATAGCATGCACCCACTCCATTAGGTAAGACGTTAAAATGAGGTCCTATCTGCGTGGCTGTTAATATTCCCAGCAGAGGTTTATTTTAATGGAAAAAAATAAGATGCGACGACCGTGCCCTGGCCCAGCAATCAAGGAGCCTTAATCCTTACCACTAACACCAGGGAGGTCATCTCCTAGAAGAGAAAAGGATAACTAATACACACAGTAAAGTACAATTTCCCTTAAGTGCACACAGAGAACACAGTCAGTCTGGGGCTGGTTGCTCCCTTGCTCACCAGGTCCCCAATAAGACTCCCCACTGGCACAGCTATAGGGTCGAGGTCTCTGCCTAATTGGGCAAGCTAAAAAGTATAGTTTTTGACACTTACCATAAATGTAGATGTTCGAGTGTATTCACTGTTGCAGTCATTACATTTGGGTTATCTGCTTGCAGGTAGCCCTCAATAGGCCTGATTAACAAAGTCTTGGGTCCTGCGTCGGTTGCTGTCCCTTCTTCTATGACGTCAGGTCGTCAAGGGTATAAAACATGCAGCTGACGGCATTACATCAATTTTCTTGCCCCAGATGTCAGGTGCCCCCCTAATGGGAAGCAATTAAATATAAAAGTACAAAGATATACCTCCAGCAAAAAAGCAAATACACCAAAAAGGCTTTTAAGCATAGTAAAGGAAAGTACAGGTGTTGCCAAAAGAAGTAAGGTGGTTGGAGGGTGGGTAACCAGGACTGCAACAGTGAATACACTTGAACATCTACATTTATGGTAAGTGTACACAACTGTACTATGTTCTTCATGTTTCACTGTTGCAGTCATTACATTTGGGAAGATTCCCAAAGCTATGGTTGGGAGGAGGAATTTAGATAGCATTAAGACCAGCTATAAGGCCCTGCAGGACTGCAGTGGCAAAGCCAGCTCTGGATTTAGAGAAAATTGGCAAATGATAATGCTTGGTGAAAGTATGTACAGAACTCCAGGTAGCAGCTTCTAGGATGTCCCTGGTAGGGACACCTTTGCGAAAGGCTGTTGAGGTAGATGCAGCCCTGGTGGAGTGAGGTCTGATCCTCTGAGGGATAGGTTTTCCATGGTGCTTATAGCAGAAATTAATGCAATTGCCTATCCATTTAGAAATGGTTTGCATTGAAATAGCCTTCCCCTCTGCCCCTGCAGCAAATGCTACCAGCAGTTCTTCAGATTTCCTTTGAGGTTTTGTCCTGTCCAAGCAGAATCTAAGTTGTCTGTGCACATCTAAGGAATGCAGTAACCGTTACCCTTTGTTCTGTGGATTGGGAAAGAAGGTTGGCAAATGAATGGACTGATTAAGAGCCACAATGGATACCACCTTGGGCATGAAGGATGGATTGGTTCTGAGGGACACTATGTCCGCATGAAAGATGATGAAAGGCTTCACTGCCATAAGGGCCTGTAATTCAGATACCCTTCTAGCTGAAGTGATTGCTAAAAGGAAAGCTGTTTTCCAAGAAAGAAATTTTAAGTTTGCAGTAGCAGCTGGCTCGAAAGGAGGTAGAGTGAGTTTCTCCAAAACAAAGTTAAGGTCCCTGGCTGGGGCTGGAGCTCCCCTGGGTGGTCTCAAAATGTTGGCCCCTCTGAGGAACTGCTTGAGCAGTTGTTGAGAGAAGAGGGGAGGTTGTGTGTTATAATGAGTTGAAATGACTGAGGGGTGAATTTTAATGGAGGAAAAGGATAGGCCCTTGTGAAGCATCTCAGTTAAGTATTGTAAAATCTGAGGCAAATTGGGCGCTGCTGTGCTCATCCCTTGAGATTGGTTCCAGGCACAGAATCTTTTCCATTTTTCAGCATAAGATTTTCTAGTACTAGGCCTCCCCGCCTTCAAAATGATATCCATCACAGGTTTACTGAGGGATGGTAAAGGAGAGATTATGGAATTAGCCAGGCTCCAAGGTTCAGTGTTAGAAGCTGAGGGTGCAGAATCTGGTTCTCCTGCTGAGACAACAGGGGAGGAGTCTGAGGGCAAGTGCCATGGGGGGTAACCATGGCACACTGCGCAGGAGGAGGTACCAGTGTTGGTGTGGCCAGTCTGAAGCAATCAAAATCATCCTTGGTTTGTCCTGTTTGATTTTTAGTGTTACGTTAGAGAGCAGAGGCAGAGGGGGGAAGGCATGGACTGACAGGGTTTTCCAGCTGAAGGACACAGCATCCACTTTCTAGGCTTGTTTGTGGGGAGTCCTTGTGCAAAATTTGTCCAAATGGTAGTTCTGGGAGAGGCAAAAATGTCTATATCTCGGCTTCCCCATTTGCTTGTCAACATGTTGAAAATCCTTGGTTCCAGTTTCCACTCATGTGGGTCCATGAGGTTTTTGCTTAGTCCGTCTGCCAGTGTATTTAATTTTCCTGGCAGGAATTGAGCTTGTAGGTGCACTTGGTAGCTCAAGGCTGTGTTCCACAATGCCATGGCTAGTCTGCAGAGGGGGTAGGAATGGGTACCCCCCATGCTTGTTTATGTACCACATAACATGGCGTTGTCCGTCTTTACCATAAGTTGTCCTGGAAGAATGTGGCCCTTGAAGGCTGTCAGAGCATTCTGTACAGCTAACATTTCTTTTTGATTGATATGCAGGTGCATTTGACTTGGGTTCCATTTGCCCTGAATGCACTTCCCTGCCAGGTGAGCCCCCACAAGCATAGTCTGATGCATCTGTTGTTAGGGTTTGGGCGGCAGGGCATGGTGTGAAAGGTAGTCCCTTGTTTTGGTGGCAGGCATCTGCCCACCAAAGGAATTCTAGGCATAGGCAAGGTATGACAGGAATCATTGCTTCTAGATCCTGCGAATGTTGACACCATAGGCTTTTTAGATACCACTGTAGTTTCCTAATATGCAGTCTTGCATATGGAATTAGAAGAATGCAGGAGGCCATGAACCCCAAGGCTTGCAGTATTTGTCTTGCAGATAGCAGGGTTTTTGTGGCCACTTGTTTGAAGCAGGTTGTCAAATGAATTTGTTTCTCTGGCGTGAGGTAGGCCATCTGGGAAGTTGTATTCAAGCTTGCTCCCAGGAATATAATTTGTTGACAGGGTACCAAGTGTGATTTCTTTCCGTTTATGGTGTACCCCAGACAAGTTAGAACCCTTTCTGGATAATTAAACCAAGAACCAAAATATTTAGAGGTGAAAATATACCGACGGCGGATAGTGCGCTGATTACATAAAGCACAAAACCGACAGCAAGGTATGCCGTGGTCAGGGCCTAGGCAAGGAATACAGTACGAATGAAAATCTTTATGAGGTATTTGCTTTCCACAAGTAATGCAATTATTAACTTTTACTGACATCGGAAAGGAGCAAGAAAAAGTTTCCCCAATGGGGTACTTAGCTTTAGCTGAAGACTTCGGTTCTGAAACTCGAAAACGAAAATTTCAGGAGTCGGCAGACAGGCACTTGCGAACTGCTTCTGCTTCGGGCACCCAACGGCAAGAAAGACTGATGTAATGGCATCAGCTGCATGTTTTATACCCCTGATCACCTGATGTCATGGAAGAAGGGACAGCAACTGACTCAGGATCCAAGACTTTGATAATCAGGCCGAATGAGGGCTACCTGCAAGCAGATAACCCAAATGTTATGCTCTAAATCTCAGATTAAGCACTCTATTCTCATTCTAAAGCCCTGCACTTGCTCGTATAAGTAATCTCATAGGTAAACACAAACTAAAGCACTACATCCTCTTATGCTCCCTATTGGTTCTTTCTAATCAGTCAATAAGTAGTTCCCTACATTATTCAGGCATGTCCAAAGGTCCGTTTCGAGTTTACTCTCCAGTCCAGCTGGTGAATCTGGGAATCTTGAGGCAATGTTACAACTGCCTTATGTATACAGACCACCCTCTCCTCCTCCCAACAAGCTCAAATATATGTGAGAGATGCAACTATATAGCCAAACTGGAGGCTAAGCTCTCTCAACCCAGTACTGGCACAGCCTGTCAGGAGGAGAAGGTAACCACACACACCACAAATCGAGTCTCGCATAGACCTATCGCATCAGCAAACCAAACACATAAACACACAAAAACATACTCAGAGGCTCTAAATAAAAATCTGCCTAAGCAGCAGAGACCTCCAAAGCAGACATCCAAGCAACACCTACCACGAAACAATACCCACGTAGCACATAGCTCACAAAGTCAGTGTGCGACACAGTCACAGCCCTTAAGGCTAAACAATACACCTAATACACTTGTAATAGGCGACTCTATTGTCAGACACACTGATGTCCCACTCACCAGGCTGAACAAGGAGAAGGTCACTGTAAGCTGCCTGCCGGGTGCCAGGATCAGCCACATAACACAAGCACTCGGGTCATTCCAAAGCAAGTACAAGTATGACTCCATCATTGTCCATGCTGATGTGAATGACCTGAGACGTACCACCCTGGACTACATCAAAAAAGACGTACAGGAGCTCTTTGATCATGTAGCCCAGGCCTGTATGACCCTGACCTTGAGTAGCATCTTATCCTCACCAAGAATGATGCCACAGTATAAAGACAAAATTATCAATTTTAACAACTGGCTAAAGTATTGGTGTCATTCAAAGGGGATCCAGTGTCTGTCAGCCTGGGATGACATGCTCAACAAGCCACGTTGCTTCGCTAGGGATGGCTTGCACCTGTCACCCCTGGGTTTTCAAATACTGGCTAAGGCTCTTACCTCCCCCATAATGCCTTTTTTAGGCAAGGCTCAAAGGACAAACCCACCCCCAAATACAACACAAAGAAAAAAAACTAAGGGTAATACTGCTCAACACCAGAAGTCTAAACCTCAAGATGCATGCACTCGAGACTCTCCTCAGTATGGAGAATATCGATATCTGTGCAGTACCAGAAACCTGGTTCAAGGCTCCCGAGAGCACCCCAGCACTACCAGGCTATACTTCATACCATGCTTTCCGGCCTCAAAACTCGGACCGAACTACAAAAGGAGGGGGAGTACCCATATTTGTCAAAGATACCCACACCTCCAGGCTAGTGGCACTGCACGAAGCTTCGGAGACCATCCATGTGCAACTAACAGTGGGCAAAACTGCCTTTCAGTTTGTAGCCTGCTACAGACCACCCTCCCAAACACAGGAACCTCACTCGGCTTTCCTGAGAACACTGGAGAATATTAAGGTCTCTCCAAACGCTATTATATTGGGTGACTTCAACTACCCAAACCGATTGGGAAAACTACTCAAGCCCAAACACCCTAGCCCAACGGATCCTAGAATTTATAAACTCAAATGCTGTGGAACAACTGGTCAGCACTCCCACAAGAGGGGAAAACATACTGAATCTGGTCATCACCAACATGGGGTCTCTATGTTCCACACCAGAGGTATACCCATTCATTGGTAAGATCAGACCATAAACAAATCTCACTGGACATCCATATTCTGTCCCCACCCCCAGCCAAGGAAACCACGGTGAAGAACTTCTCAAAAGCAAACTTCACACTTCTCAAAACTGAGGTGGAATCCTTCAAAGCCCCTGGGCCAGTGGACAATATGGCCCAAATGCAGAATCCTTTACAAAAGCATTCTATTGACATCTACAGGAATGCATGGAGCATGCTATCCCAAATAAAACCAAGACTCACTCCTCCAAAGGCAGGAGACCTGTCTGGTGGACCCCGGCCATAAATAAGCTATACAACAGAAGGAGAAAGCTACTACATGACAGAGCAACATCCCAAAAAGGGAAGGCATCACTGATCAGTACTAGCAAGAAACTACAATCCCTCATAAAATCTTCTAAGGCCAGCTTTGAAAGAAAAATTACACAAGACACTAAAGATAATCACAAGGCCTTCTTTAGTTATGTCAGAAACCTGGGAGGCAACTCCCAGATATGCTCTGAGTTAGTGCAAAATGACAAAAAAATCACTGAACCCACAGACATTGCCAATATCCTGGCAGAAAGGTTCAGTGCAAACTTCTCCCCCCCCTTCCCCCCCAAAAGAGCAAATGTCTATCCCAACAGAGTGTAGCCTTCCTGAGATCACAGATGCACAGGTGAGAGCTGCCCTCTCCAAAGCTAAAAACACAGCATCAATGGGACCAGACGGTGTCCCGGGCTGCGTCTTACACGAGCTCCAAGAAGAACTAAACCCTCATATAAAGTCACTGATCATTCTCAGCCTTACTACAGGATATGTTCCCAAGGAATGGCGTACAGCAACAGTGGTCCCACTCCACAAAGGTGGTGCCACAACAGACCCCGGAAACTATCGCCCTATAAGTCTGACTAGCCTGGTCTGCAAAGCTATGGAACGTATCATCATGGAAATCATAAACAAAGACATTGGGAACCTCCAGACACTGGATCCCACCCAATTCAGCTTCGTTAAGGGCAGATCTTGCCTCTTGAACCTGGTCGACTTCTTTGAAACAGTTATCAAAGCCATAGATGAAGGGAAGGTAGTCCACACAACCTACCTGGACCTCACAAAGGCCTTTGCCACAATACCCCACTTGGGCATCATAAATAAGCTCACCAGCTTATATATCAACCCCTATGTCACAAGATGGGTTGCAAACTGGCTCAGGGATAGAACCCACATGGTCAGAATAGCAGGTGCCATGTCAGACTCTAAACCAGTTACAAGTGGTGTCCCACAAGGCTCAGTCCTGGGACCTCTCTTGTTCGGTATATATTTCTCCAAGGTACAGGGTAACATGGGTGGACTATGGCTGACCAAGTTCGCAGATGACTGCAAACTGGGTGCTATAATTGACTCTCCGACTGACACAAGCATCCTCCAAAAGGGTCTCACAGAGACGGATAACTGGTGCCAGAGCCATGGCCTAAAGCTAAATGCCAAAAAGTGCATAGTCATCCCCTTTGGGAAAAACAAAGTGCCCACAAATTACCACAAAGGTGGTAATCCATTAAGTACGGAAGAAGTAATTAGGGACTTGGCGACCCAAGTAAATAGCAATCTCTCCTTTGACAATCATGTTGCCAAAGTGGTTAGAAAGACCTTCTCTATAGCCCACCTTATCATGAAAGGGTTCACATCTAGATCAAGAGACGTCATTGTGCCCCTCTACTCATCACTTATCAGGCCCATAACTGAGTACAATGCCCCATTTGGGATGTACCTTACCCGACACCTTCAGCAACTGGAAAGACCCCAAAAGTATCTCACCAAGAGGATCAAGGGGCTCAAACAGATGCTCTATGCAGTTCGGCTAAAGAAACTCCAGCTCTACTCAGTTGCGTACTGCCTACTCAGAGGCGATCTGTGTCTGGCGTATAAAGCCATGTCCAACCCAGAATTAATGGACATACTTCACCTCAAGAAATCGAAATCCCTTAGAGCTACACGCTCCAGGGACCTGAACCTCAGCACAGAAATAAATAGGACATGCTGGAGGGACAGATTCATATCCCAGAGGCTCCCCTCACTCTGGAACAAAATCCCAATCCATGTCAGGCAGAGCCCCTCACTGACCCTCTTCAAGAGAAATCTTGACGAATGGATGGGAGATCGAAAGTTTACCCCTGGGATCTCTTCTGTGTCGCTGCTTGACAGAGGTACAGTAAACAAACCTTAAAAGGGCTACCTTCTGTGACCTACTATACAAAGGCACAGTCAACTAATCTAAAAGGGTGGCGAAAGCCAAACATACTCTGGCTAGGCTTATAAATGCCCTAGGGCAGATAGCCTAGTATCAACCTATAAATGCCCTAGGGCAGATAGCCTAGTATCAACCTATGAACCTATGTAATGACTGCAACAGTGAAACATAAAGAACATCCTGAAGTACCCTCTCTGTCCAACCAGTGCTTTGTGTCCCTGCCAAGTAGCTGACACAACACACACACTTTGAGATAAGTATTTATACAACTTCACAGACACTCATGGGAAAGGTTGACACAGATTCTCCAACTGTGCCCCCTTGCCCAGACTATATGGTAGTAATTACTGCCACCACCCAGTTAATAATATCAGCTACTAAAAGGCCCTTAAAAGGGTGTCCAATTATTACTGTGCAATATTAATATCCAATGGTAGTATGACTAACAGTCAAGGCTTACTTCAGAGTGGCCTATTACAATAACCTCTATAAATATGCAATGTACTCTAGAGCTTATCTCTACACAAATCAGCCACAGGTAGAAGGCTTTAAAAATATGTAATCATAAATAATTAAAACACAAGACAAAACTACTACACCACAGAGATATCTAAGAGTTCAGAGATCACACAGAAACTTAAAATAATACAGTAGGACAGGTCTGACTTCAAAGAAAAATACCTAATTAACCTTTACTAGATTTAACTATTCCTACAAGAAATCACAGTGCTAAGGCTTACATGTGAGCACAAGGCAGAGTGCTGATAAGTGGATATCCAAGATCAAAATGCTTTTTTGTCTCTTGTGAGAAATAGTATTTAAACATTATTAACAAACATGTTTGCTGGGTCCCTCCCCAAATTACATCATTTTTGACACTTAGGTTTTCCCAGGCAAACAAACTCCATTATTTAGCAATCTAACACCTGCACAGAAACTTACATTAGAAGACATTTCACATGTATACGCTAGCAGAAACCAGAGCACTAAAGCACCTTCCACATCTAAATTCTATTCATAAACTTTAGCCTTAAAACAATGGGCATGAAATCTTCATCCAGCTGCCCTGGAGCCGAATTGTAAACATTAAAGAAATTCATAAGATCTTTTCAACTTAAAAAGACACATTTGAAATACTTGGCTTGGTTTTCCTTACAGCACATGGCAATGTTGCAACAATCTTGAAGTTCACATTTTACAGTGTTTTCTTACATTCAAGAAACATGCCTGTATTTTACATTTATTATCAAGAAAACATGTCTGTATTTTACATTTATTTATAAATGCCAGAATTATATATCAAATTCTATTTGACTAGGCTGGCAGCCTAGTCAAACTCTATTTGACAAGGCTGACAGCCTTTGCCCATCTCTCCCCAATCGTCACATCTCTTCCCCCCGGGAAACTCAAGCAAGTTTTTCAAGTCCCCTTGAGAAACATCGCTTGAGAGTGTCATGTCTATCTGAGTGTACCTCAACCCATTCCCTGTCTGGAGAGCCCATCTGCATTGGCACTGCTACTCCCACTGCGGTGCTGCACTAACATATCATATGCTTGCAACCCCAGACTCCATCTTAGCAATTTGGCATTTTGCTGACTGGCTCTGTTTAACCATGTTAGAGGGTTGTGATTGGTCATCACAGTTAATTTTCTTCCATACAGATAAGGCTGAAGTTTTTGTAATGCCCACACTATGGCTAGACATTCCTTTTCTACCGCTGCATAGCATTCCTCCCTGGGTTGCAGCCTATGCCTGAGATAAACCACTGGGTGCTCTTCTCCCTCTGAAGAAATCTGGCTAAGTACAGCCCCCACCCCACAGTTTGAAGCATCCACCTGCACAACAAAGTCTTTGCTGTAGTCTGGACTGGCTAACACAGGGGCTCCTCCCAAAGCTTCCTTAAGCTTCTGAAATGCCTGCTCACATGCTGAACTCCACACTACCTTATCTGGCCAGTTCTTCCTTGTCAGGTCTGTGAGGGGAGCAGCTATGGTACTATAATTGGGAAAAAGAAGTTATGTCTTATCATAAAGTTCCATCTGTATTGTTGATCCTCGTTCAGTCATTACGTATGGGTATTGGTTCCAACCTCTGAACCGAGCTGGCCATTTTCCAAGCTCGCATCAGCTTTAAATTCTCGAGCTAAACTCTTACCCACAATCTCCCTCTCCCTGTTACCTCAGATTGAGTTTGCAAGTCAAAGAAGGTAGAGGCTACCTCTGGTCAAATAACCTAAGAGGACCGGATGGTGAGATCCACTAGCAACCATAAAAGGGGGAAGGAGGGAGGGTCGTAATGACTGAACGAGGATCAACAATACAGATGAAACGGTATGATAAGACATAACTTCTTTATCTGACATTGTTAATCCTCGTTCATTCCTTACGTATGAGACAGAGTCCTCAGCTACCACTATTCCTGGGAGGCTCTCATGGAAGGACATTCCTGAGCACCATAGAACCGAAAGATGCTCTTCCCCTGGAGGCCAAATCCAATTTGTAATGACTGATGAAGGTATGAGGCGTACCCCAAGTTGCAGCTGCACAGATGTCATGTAAAGAAGCTCTGGCATGGAAGGCAGCAGAAGTTGCCACCGACCTTGTTGAATGAGCTTTTATGGTAGTAGGCAACAACATATTACTTTGTGTATAAATGAAGGTCACACAGTCCTTCAACCATCTAGCTAATGTGACCTTAGCAACAGCAGATCCTAATCTAGGTCCAGAAAAGGCCAAAAATAACTGGTCAGATTTACGAAAGGACCTAGCCCTGTTTAAGTAAAAATGGAGTTGCCTGTGGATATCTAGGGTATGTAGGCAATACTCTCCTCTGTTTGAATGACTGGGAAAGAAAACTGGCAATTCAATGGTTTGATTAATGGACATTTCAGAGAACACTTTTGGCAGAAATGATGGATTAGTTCTCAGAGACACTCTATCTCTATAAAAAATCAAGTATGGACTCTTGATACATAAAGCTTGAAGCTCAGAAATATGTCTGGCAGAAGTAATGGTGACCAAAAACAAGGTTTTCCATGACAAATGCTTGAGGTCACAAGAAGAGGCTGGTTTGAAAGGTGGCATTGTCAGAGCTTGTAGAACTAATGATAAATCCTATTTTTGAATAGGTTCTCTAAAAGGTGGCTTTAGATGATTCACACCTTTTATGAAGGTCTTGCACAATTTGTGGGACATAAGAGAGGAATCTTGGACACCATCATGAAAATGAGAAATTGCAGCCAAATGAACTCTAATCGTAGAGGCTGATAGACCCAATTGGAAAAGGTCAGCCAGACAGTCTAGTATTATCGACACTGGTGCTGAGAAAGGATCTACTTGTTTATCTTTCAGCCAACAGGTAAATCTTTTCCACTTGCTCAGATAAGTAATTCTAGTGGAAGACTTATGAGATGCAATGAGAATGTCACGTACTGGTAAAGAAAGATCATTCTCTGCCTGGCAAACAAGGGAATTGGAGTAGCCAAGCTGTGAGCTTCTGGCTGTTCAAGTTGGGATGAATCCAGTTCTGTGGATGTGAGATCAACTCCGGGGTTGGATGGAGAATCCATGGTCGATCTAGTAGGTGAGGCCAAAGGAAGGGGAACCAAATCAGTTGAGGCCAATATGGAGCTATGAGGATCACCTTGTTCTTCAACTGATGGGCTTTCTTCAGAAACTGGGGAATGAGGGGAAAGGGTGGGAATGCGTAAAGAAGACCCGAGGGCCAATCGTGGACTAGAGCGTCCCTGAGTGACTGTCCCGGAGGGGGAAATCAGGGCGAAGTAGTTGCTGCATTTGTAGTTGGTCGAGGATGCAAAGAGGTTGCAGCAAGGACGGCCCCAGCGGTGGAAGATCTCCGCCGCTATCAAGGGATTCAGGGACCACTCATGAGGTTGAAGAATGCACCTGCTGAGTTTGTCTGCTATCACGTTGTAACTCCTGGGAATGTGCGTTGCTAGAAGAAAATGGTTGGTAGCTATCGCCCATTGCCATATCCTCATGGCCTCTCAACAAAGTGGGTAAGATTCGGTTCTGCCTTGTTTGTTGATGTACCAGGCCATCACCATGTTGTCTGACTGAATCGCAATTATCCCAGTCAGCAGTAGGGGATGGAATGCTTGCAATGTCAGAAGCACCGCCCTCAGCTCTAGCACATTTATATGCAGATGGGCCTCCAGTTCGGACCAAGTGCCTTGGACTGTCTGTCCCTGACATAGCCCCCCCCACCCCATCAGGGAGGTGTCTGTGGTCACTGTGGCCTTGGGTTGCTGGGGGAAAAAAGAGCGAGACCATTGTGACAGATTGTGTGTCATCCAGCAATTTAAATCCTGTTTGCACCTGTGGGTTACTTGAATCACGGCTGAAAGAGAATGCTGAAAGGGATACCATTGGGTGAGCAGTAACCATTATAAAAGCCTCATGTGAAACCTGGCCAGGGGGACAATGGTGATGGAGGCTGCCATGGAACCCAACAGCTGTAGAACAGAGTGAGCCGTGGATTTCTTCCTTGCAAGGATTGGAATCAGTTGTTGCTTTATCCTTAAAATTATGTGCTCTGGAATGCAGCTCTACAGTTCTTTGTGTCCAAGATAACCCCTACGAATTCTGTTGACTGATATGGGGTGAGATTGGATTTTTGCCAGTTCATGGTTATGCCTAGCCTTTGTGCAGTGAGGAGAGAGTATGCCAGGGCTTCTTTCAATAGATGTCTGGTGGGGGTGGAAATGAGCCAGTCGTCTAGATATGGAAACACCTGGAATCCTTGAAGTCGTAAGTGAGCTGTGACAACTGCCATGCACTTTGTGAACACTCTGGGGGGTGTAGAGAGTCTGAAGGGCAGTACTCTGAACTGGTAGTGACTGGCTCCCGCACGGACGCACAGAAATCTTCTTGATGGACTGTCCACTTTTATATGGTAGTACACATCTTGAAGATCTATCAAGCACATCCAATCATCTTTTTCCAAAAGCGGAAGGATAGACTGTATTGTGACCATCCGGAATTTTTGTACTCTCACAAACTTGTTCAATACACTGAGATCCAAAATTGGTCTCCAGTCCCGGGTTTTCTTTGGCACCAAAAATAGTCTTGAGTAGAATCCAGATCCTATCTGGTCTGGAGGGACTATTTGGATGACTCTCTTTCTTAGCAGCTTTTCTATCTCTTGTGCTGCTTCTTCCCTTTGACTGGATGGAACGTCGGGAAGGTTTTTTGAAGGGACGGGATGAAGATCAAAGGGGATACGATAACCTCTAGTTATAATCCTTTGTTCCCAAGAATCGGTGGTGATGGTTAGCCAGCCAGAAGGGTACAAGGAGAAATGTCCCCCAACCACCTCCAGCGGAAAGGAGTTGGGCCGCTCTTCAGGAGCGCTGGTAGGATTGGCCAGGGAAAGAATCCCTGGAACCCTGGTTACGTGGACCCCCTCTACCCCAAAAGGAGCGTATTCCCTGAGAGTTTCCCCCTCTGCCTCTAGGGGAGAACTTGGCCTGTGTGTTATGAAAAGGACCCTGAGATTTCTTGAACCATATCTTCCCACTCTTTTGGTTTTGGGAGAAAGCACGTTGAGGGGAAGAATAACGGACACCTATGGCAGAAAGGGTCTTACCGTCCTGTTCACATCTGGCCAGTGTGCTTTTAACTTTGGGTCAAAACAACGAGGAGGGCTCAATGGGAGCATTAGGAAGCCTTAAAGGGTTCCGCGAAATTGCACAAGCGCATCCATGTGTGTCGTCTTAAGACTGCAGCTGAACCCGCTGCTCTAGCTGCTCCTTCTGATACGTGAGATATCAGTCGCATAGAGGAGTTAGATATTGACTCAATGGTAGCCAGCTGAGAGGTCATTTTGTCACGGACCTCATCAGACACGGCACCAGCCAAGGTTTCAGAGAGCTCAGAAATCAGATCCCTCTGAAGTCTGGTAAAGTGTGCCATACAATTCAGGGACATGATAGTAAAGGTCGCTGATGCAAAGGTACGCTTCCCTATCCTGTCCAGGGCCCAGGACTCTTTGTTAGGCGTATGGACAGTCTGGCTTTCTTCTTCTGCCAGATCCTTTTTTGTTGCGGCCGCCACCACCAAAGCATCCACAGGAAGACCTTTTGACCAATGGGGATCCGTAGCAGGAGGGGACAAAATCTTATCTGGCCTCCGGGGAACAGCTTCAACGGTGTCAGGAGCCTTCCAAGCATGCTGCACGATAAGGCGGACAAGTTCATCTGCAGGTGGAGTAACCCAGGAGGTAGGGGGCCGGGCGCAATAGGCCTGCAGGAACACAGATTCCTCAGAGGTCGGATTAGAGAACTGCCAGTCACCTCTCTGTTTCAGGATTTCGAGGATATCACCAAAGGATACCTCAGAGGGTGACTGAGGGGATCCTTCCCCCTCATCAAAATCTGTGTCTTCAGTGAGGGGACTCCTCTGTGGAGTCCCATGTGCTTCCTCTTACACTAACTTTTCTGATGAACTTCCTCAGTGGGAGAAGCTGGGGAAGACAGGGGAAAAGGGGTTTCCTGTGGGAATATGTCCTGAGGCCCTTGCACCCGGTGTCCGCTCGGTGCCACTTGTGAAACCAGTGTACCAGAGGAGGGCAGAGGGATAGATAGTCCAGTATTGACAGCAGCAGTGAAAGCCTTCTCCATCAGTTGGAAGGCTGGTCCACCTGAAGAGGAGTGAATGTCTAGGACAGGGGTCACCCCTCCCCTATGTGGCTCAGCCTGCCGACCCGGAGTCCCTGGATGGCTGTGGAGCAGAAAACTATGCATGTCACAACTGACATCCTGGGTCATAGCAAAACTTTCCTGTCACGAAGGCAACTGCGGTTCCTTAGTGAGATCCATAAAGGGAACCGCAGAGGGGAAGACTGTGCTATATCCATGGACTTCAAAGGCAATGAAGGAGGAGAATAAGAAGGGGTCTATGGAGACGGGTGATCACCTCCCAAGGAAGGACAGTTCCTGGGGGGGTGGAATACCTCTGGCCAACAGTATCTGATCTGCAAGACGCAACGCATCGTGTTCGGAACGGCTTCTAGTGGACCTCACGGAGATTGAGGGAGAAACAGGCCTGTCCACAGAAGAGGCAAACTCGGTGCCCATCTCACCAGTCCGCACCGAGAGCAATGGTGCTGAGAGAGACTGGACTATGGGTGTCTGCACCGAAGAAGTCATCGGTGCCGAGGTCATGGTCTGCACCGACACAGGGATCAGTGCCGAAGTGGTTGTCGATACCGAAGATTGAACCGACAAAACTGCAGTCAACAATAAAGGTGTCGGTTCCAAGGAAGATCTTGGAGCAGACGTGGTCAAGGTCTGCGCCGAATGAATGGTCGGTGCCGATACAGTGGTAATAGTCTAAACTGAGGAGCCCCTTGGTGCTGATATAGTGAAGGCTGCAGGAGAAGATGAAGCCGATATCACTAATGGAGCTGAAGGCCTCGGTGCCTAAGGTCTAGGCACTGACTAGGGCTGACTGAGTGAGCTCCGGAGCCGAAACTTTAGCCTTTTTAGGTTTTGGTTGGCAGGAGTCCCCAGCCGGGGATGAAGGCAAAGATTTAGCCTTGGTAGGAACATCCAAGATTTTCTTATGGGCTCTAGGAGGGGTTGAGGCCTCCGACCCAGAAATAGCCTCTGAAAAGGGAGATTTAAGAAGTCCCTTCAGTAACAGCTTGTTTTTCCTTTCCAACAAGGTTCTATTTGAAAAGTTCTTACAAATAGTACAGGGCAGATCAACAGACAAGTGGGACGACGCCAAACAATAAACGCACAAAGAGTGTGCATCTGAAGTAGGTAGTTTGTGTCCACAATCAGAACACCGTTTAAACCCTGGACTACCTTTCTTATCTGCCATAATAGCTAAAATAGAAAGCAGAAAAGGGTACCAGCAATGGTACAAAGGAATACCCTAAGGTATGAGAAAAAAGGTAAGAATTACCAATGATGGTAAGAAGAATTTACCTCGCGGTAAAAAGATAGAGAAAAGAGAAGAAAAACCTGAAGAAAGTATGATCGCTAGATGCAATAGGGTAAGAGACAATGAAATAGTAACTTTCCTGACAGAAAAGTAAAATAAATGGTTATTAAACAATAAACAACTGTACTTAGCTCAAGAGAAGCAGCTTGACACGACCGAATGGCAACACGGCAAACGAAATATGAGGTAACAGGGAGAGGGGGATTGTGGGTAAGAGTTTAGTTAGAGAGTTTAAAGCTGATGCGAGCTTGGAAAATGCCCGGCTCAGTTCCAAGGTCGGAACCGATACCCATATGTAAGGAATGACAATATCAGATCGAATGTTCTGTAGTACCCTGCTGTCCCTAAGAATGCCCTCACCTGCTTTTTGGTAACAGGTACAGGCCATGCCTGAATAGCTTCCACTTTGGCAGGTTTTGGCCTTATCTTACCACTCCCCACTCTATGTCCTAGGTAGGAGACCTCTGCAATACCCACCTGACATTTGCTCGGCTTAATGGTCAACCCTGCCCTGTAGTCTGCCCAGCACCTCCCTGACATGCTGAAGGTGCTCTTGCCAGGAATGGCTGTAGATAGCAATATCATCCATGTAAGCAAGGGCAAACCCTCCTGCTCCTGGTAAGATATGATCTACCAGCCTCTGGAAAGTCGCTGGACATTCTTCATCCCAAAGGGCATCTTTGTGAACTCATACAAAGCAAAAGGAGTCACAAAGGCGGACTTTTCTCTAGCACTGGGAGTCAAGGGCACCTGCCAGTAACCCTTGGTAAGATCAATGGTTGCAAGATACTTAGCCCCACCCAGCTGCTCTAGGGCCTCATCTATCCTAGGTATGGGGTAAGCATCTGCCTCTGTGTGACTATTTAATTTCCTGTAATCCACTCAGAACCTGGTGCTGCCATCCTTTTTTGGCACCAACACCACTGGTGAGGCCCAAGGACTGTTGGACTCTTGAATCACCCCTAGTTCCAGCATCTTCTGTACCTCTTCCCTCAGAGTCTGTCTGACTCTCTCAGGCACCCTATAAGGGGCTTGCCTGATAGGCCTTTAGGGTCCTGTATCCACATGGTGCTGCACCAGGTGGGTGCTCCCTGGTTTCCCGGTGAACATGCCCCCAAACTCCTGCAACACTGCTTGGATTTCTTGAAGCTGGGTAGGAGATAGCTGCTGGGACATTGCTACCCCTTCCACCGAGGTGTCAGCCCAAGCCTCACTGAGGAGATCAGTCACAAGATCTCTCTCAGACTCTTCCTGCAATCCACTGCAAATGCTCAGCACAAGGGCCTCCATATCATGGTAAGGTTTCATCATGTTAACATGGTACAATTTGTGCCCCTGCCATCTGCCTAGCACTTCCACCATGTAGTTAACATCGCTTACCTTTCTTACCACCTTGTAGGGTTCCTCCCAAGCTGCCTGCAACTTGTTGTGTCTGACAGGAATGAGAACCATCACCTGCTGCCCTACAGCATACTCTCTAGCTCGAGCATTCCTGCCATACCACACCTTTTTTTGTTGTTGGGCTTCCGCCAGGTTCTCCTGGGCCAGGCCCATAAGTTCCTTGAGCCTTGTCCTGAGATTCAGGACATATGCCGCAACAGACTCCTTGTGAGACTCACACTCACCTTCCCACTCATCTCAAATTAAATCTAGAGCTCCCCTCACCCTATGCCCATACAGCAACTCAAAGGGTGAAAAACCTGCGGATTCCTGGGGAGCCTCTGTGTAAGCAAACAACAGATGAGGCAAATATTTGTCCCACTCCCTCTTAAAATGATTTGCAAATGCCCGTAGCATGGACTTGATTGAAGAGTTTAACCTCTCAACAAGACCATTAGTCTGGGGATGGTAGGGGGTAGTCTTCATGCGATTCACCCCACATGACCTCCACAGACAAGCCAGCAGGTCTGACAAAATTGGCACCTCTGTCGGACAGTATTTCCTTTGGGAAACCTACCCTGCTAAAAATCTCTAGCAAAGCATTTGCCACCTTTTCGGCCTCAATGGAGGACAAAGCCACTGCCTCAGGGTATCGTTTAGCATAATCGGCAATCACTAGGATATACTGTATCCCTGTGGAACTTGGGGTACTCAGAGGACCCACAATATCCATAGCTACCTTCTGAAATGGCTCCTCAATCACGGGCAAAGGCATCTACGTAGCTCGCACCTTGTCTCCTGCCTTTCCTACCTTTTGGCACTGCTCACAGGTCCTGCAGTACCCTGTTACATCTCTGGAAATATCAAAAGTGCCAAAGTACTGCAAGCAGACAATCCAAAAGGAAAAACCACTTTAATGACAAAACACAGCAGAGCTTTCGGACATAATCCTTCTTCAATACTACAAACTTATAAAATTTCTTTCATCTTATATACAGGCCCAAAGTAGTCATGTGGTTAGCAGCCCAAAAGTCACATGACCATAAGTATCACTCAATAAGGCAAAGTTAAAACAACACAGATAGCTATGTTAGCGGATTTTTCTGCTAGTGGATATGATAGTGTCCTACTCTCTGTGGAGAAAGATAAGGTGATGCAGGAGAGGAAGACTAAGTTTGCTCCTACCTTCCTATCTGACCCACTGGAGTCAGATGCCTTACCTATGAATAGTACGAATGTGCGTATGGACGTGACTAGATATGTAACTGCATACAGTCTTACAACACCATCCATAAAGCAAATAATATTTAAGAACTGGTTGATACTAATGGCTTCAAATGAACTAAAGGCCTTATTGGGTGATAGACCTTTATTTGCCTATAGGAACATGAGAACTTTAAAAATTCATTATGTTATAAGGATTTTTCTACCAACATTGTGAAAACGCTTTCCTCTAAGTATGGTACATGTAAATGCCACAATTGTTCATGCTGTGGAGATATTTTTGACACAGGGAGTGACCTTTTTGTTCATCCAGTAACAGGGAAAACTTTTAAATTTTATGTTTCAGCTACTTGTCACACAACACATATAGTGTATTTGGCTACCTGTGTGTTATGCAAATCTTTTTATGTAGGCAAAACCACTCGTAGGTTGAAAGAGAGGATTACAGAGCATAAGTCTGAAATTAGAAGATGTGTCGAAACAAATGCTTTATATAAGCATATGTTAGATTGTGGACAAGATCATGTTTTTAAATTCAGGGTTATTGACATTGTTTTCCCCTCCCCAAGAGGTGGTGATATAAATAACTTCTTAGAAATTAAACAATATGAGTGGATTTTAAGGTTTGCTGGTGACCATTCTCCTGGCTTGAACAGTATGCTGAGCCTTAAACCAATTTTGGTTAAGCTCAGTAGATTGAATTTATAATTATGTATATTGTTTCTACAATATGAATTTTATAATATGAATTTTATGTGTAACTTTGATTATTAATCATATTAGCAAGCTGAATTTTAAATTATTTAAATTTTTTTTTTTTTTTTTTATGTACTATAGAATCATTCCTATCTGTGTTGTTTTAACTTTGCCTTATTGAGTGATACTTATGGTCATGTGACTTTTGGGCTGCTAACCACATGACTACTTTGGGCCTGTATATAAGATGAAAGAAATTTTATAAGTTTGTAGTATTGAAGAAGGATTATGTCCGAAAGCTCTGCTGTGTTTTGTCATTAAAGTGGTTTTTCCTTTTGGATTGTCTGCTTGCAGTACTTTGGCACTTTTGATATTTGTTATATATTTGCCGTGAGGATTTTCCACCATCAAGGTCAGTCTTGCAGCCTGCTAGTCTGATATGGCAAGTGTAACTGTTTCTGTTAAGTCTCTAATAAATGTTGAGACAAATCCTTTATTAACTTTTGCTGAGGAAATGAATCCTGTAATTGTGGATCCTGCTGTACCTGACACAGATGCTGTCTCTGAATTTAACAAAGTGTTACAAACATTAGAAAGAAAGGCTAACACTTTTAAACGTTTGCAATGGCAACGTTTTAGTTTTTTAGCATACATGGACAGAGGGATTGTTCCCAGAGGGCTACGTATTCTTAAAATGCCCTCATATGGGAACGCATACCCAGAGCTGCTAAAAAAGTGGCAACAGCTGAATATCCAATTAGGCTTGGACTATATGTTGCTCATGAATGAGTATTTTTTATCTATAGAGGAAGACCTGAAGAAAGATATTTGTACCCTTGAAAATGATATATTGGCTATGCCTATCTTTTCAAATATGTCTAACCATTTTCATGACATGGTAGGGAGACTACAAACTTTGGATGCCAGAATGGAAGCAACTAAAAAATGAAAACTTGTTCGTGATATCAATGATTTTGGCAGAGGGAATATCTTCTCTTGGCCCAGGGAGAACGTCCCTATAAATAACAGCAATAGATCCAAAAATGAATACTAAATGCGCTCATAAAGTCAAAACAAGAAGTAACCTGGATACTTTGGATGATATTAGCGACGTTAATGCAGTTTCTAATGAACAAAATAAAAGGCATGTAGTACAACCCCCCCCATCTGAATCTGCGAATGGTTTGACCCACGTAATGCCAGCCATAGGGGCAGAGACTTCTAATTCCTGTGTAACACGGCAGTGATCACAACGCCTGGAAATACAAATGATGAGGTGGGAGGAAATCACAGCAACTAACTTTTAGTTTTGCTTCAAAGCGTTTTCACTGGGCGACCTGAAACCGTGAAAGAGCGACCGACGCAGAGGAATTCCCCAGTTGTACGCTCAGAGGCATCTAATAAAGGAAGCTCAACAGCCCTTTAGGCACAGCCAAGATGGGCGAAAATAATTAAAGTACGTTGAATTTATCAACGTTCCAGCTACAAGAAGCCCATATATCAGTACTTTCAAAGGGGCTTAACTTTATTCCTTCAGGTGGAAATGACCTGGTGTCTGCACTAACTGACTTGAAAAAATTCACCAGAATGTTAAACTTAAAGTTGTTGTTTGGTCAATCATCTATAGTAGAAAGAGGCTTTAAGCGCCTCAGTACTTTTATACCTATTGCTGTAGCAATAGTGAAGGCTTTTCATGATTTGTGTGAAGTACAAATTAGGCAATTGTATGAGAGTAGTAATAAGAGTAAAAGGAATGAGTACAACTTGACACTGGATGAGTTTAAAGCATTTAAAGATCTGTGCTCCTGTAAAGAAATAATAATTAAACAAGCTGATAAGGGAGGGGTAGTGGTGCTCATGGAACGTGACAAATACTTAGATACTATGTCCTGTTTGCTGGAGGATACTACTGCTTTCAAACGCATCACTGGCATGGATGTAAAAAAATGTATATCGTATGTTAATATGGTCATCTATGACTTACAGCTGCAGGGTCAGATAGATCTTGATTTATTTAATTATTTAACAGTTCCTTGTCCTGTGACACCCCGCCTATATGGAATACCTAAGATCCATAAGTCAATCATGGATCCACCTATGAGACCCATCGTCTCAGGAGCAGGTTGGGTAACCGAACCCCTGTCAGTTTATTTACATGGTCAGTTACAACCTTTTTTGAATAATTGTGATTCAGTTCTACGTGACACATTTGATTTTTTACAGAAGTTACGAGTAAGCTATGACACTGAGAAGGAACAAATGATTAATAATGAGTATTATTTGGTAACTCTGGACATTGTCTCTCTCTTCACGGTCATACCGAATGATGATGGGATTGACCTTTTGAGAGATTTTTTGACTTCATGTCCAAACCCTGATTATGGTAAAATAGAAACGTGGTGTAGCCTTCTAGATGTGGTTTTAAAGAATAATGTTTTCCTCTTTAATTAACTTACGTACCTTCAGCTCACTGGTGTGGCTATGGGTACTTCCATAGCCAACACCTATGCTAACCTAGTGCTCTACCAGTGGGAAAGTAAGCATATTTTGAGTGATCTAAACCCTTATAGACAACATATTAGATTTTTCCAACGTTTTGTAGACGATTGTTTCCTACTTTGGAAGGGCAGCTTGGATATATTGAATATGTTTTTGGACTATTTGAATAGAGCTTCTTCCTTTCTAAAGTTTAAAATGAGCTGTTCCAAGACTGAAATTGTGTTTTTGGATGTAGAAGTTATATTTAAGGATGGACATATGAATACTAAGTCACATAGAAAGGATGTGTGTGCTGGTAGATAAACCCACTTTCATAGCATGCATGCACCACACATCTTTAAAGGTATTGTGAGGTCCCAGTTAGGAAGCTTGAGTAGGCTTAACACTGATGACTGCTGTTTTGAGTTACAATTAAAGGATATGTTAGCAGATTTTTCTGCTAGTGGATATGATAGTGTCCTACTCTCTGTGGAGAAAGATAAGGTGATGCAGGAGAGGAAGACTAAGTTTGCTCCTACCTTCCTATCTGACCCACTGGAGTCAGATGCCTTACCTATGAATAGTG
This sequence comes from Protopterus annectens, assembly GCF_019279795.1. Lineage (NCBI taxonomy): Eukaryota > Metazoa > Chordata > Ceratodontiformes > Protopteridae > Protopterus > Protopterus annectens. Next base: position 1,348,525,631 of record NC_056725.1, on the reverse strand, counting down.
CAGATAATGCGTATGGACGTGACTAGATATGTAACTGCATATAGTCTTACAACACCATCCATAAAGCAAATAATATTTAAGAACTGGTTGATACTAATGGCTTCAAATGAACTAAAGGCCTTATTGGGTGATAGACCTTTATTTGCCTATAGGAACATGAGAACTTTAAAAAATTCATTATGTTATAAGGATTTTTCTACCAACATTGTGAAAACGCTTTCCTCTAAGTATGGTACATGTAAATGCCACAATTGTTCATGCTGTGGAGATATTTTTGACACAGGGAGTGACCTTTTTGTTCATCCAGTAACAGGGAAAACTTTTAAATTTTATGTTTCAGCTACTTGTCACACAACACATATAGTGTATTTGGCTACCTGTGTGTTATGCAAATCTTTTATGTAGGCAAAAGCACTCATAGGTTGAAAGAGAGGATTACAGAGCATAAGTCTGAAATTAAAGATGTGTCGAAACAAATGCTTTATATAAGCATATGTTAGATTGTGGACAAGATCATGTTTTTAAATTCAGGGTTATTGACATTGTTTTCCCCTCCCCAAGAGGTGGTGATATAAATAACTTCTTAGAAATTAAAGAATATGAGTGGATTTTAAGGTTTGCTGGTGACCGTTCTCCTGGCTTGAACAGTATGCTGAGCCTTAAACCAATTTTGGTTAAGCTCAGTAGATTGAATTTATAATTATGTATATTGTTTCTACAATATGAATTTTATAATATGAATTTTATGTGTAACTTTGATTATTAATCATATTAGCAAGCTGAATTTTAAATTATTTAAAAAAATTTTTTTTTTTTTTGTTATGTACTATAGAATCATTCCTATCTGTGTTGTTTTAACTTTGCCTTATTGAGTGATACTTATGGCCTTATTGAGTGATACTTATGGTCATGTGACTTTTGGGCTGCTAACCACATGACTACTTTGGGCCTGTATATAAGATGAAAGAAATTTTATAAGTTTGTAGTATTGAAGAAGGATTATGTCCGAAAGCTCTGCTGTGTTTTGTCATTAAAGTGTTTTTTCCTTTTGGAACATCTCTGGAAATTCCAGGCCAATAGAATTTTTGCGTAATACACCTCTTTGTATGTTTTATGTCCATATGACCTGCAAAGGGAATATCATGGGCTATGGCTAGAAGCGTCAGACGGTAAGCTCTAGGCATTACCACCTGCTGTACTCTCACCTTCGAGCCCTCCCTCTGGGGTCCACTCTCTGTACAATAACCCTTTGTTCCAGTATACAGATTCCCCCTTCCCTTGAGAATCAGGTGCCTCCCTAGCTACCTGCCTCAGGCCTTGTAATGTAGGGTCTGAGAGCTAAGCCTGTCTCAAGTTTCTCCTTGTAACCCTTCCCAGCTCCCTTCCACAAGAACTCTGGCATCCTCTGACAGCGGTGCCTCACTGTCAGCCTGGGTACTACTACTCACCTCTACCTTTGCAGTTACCCTGTCCAAGGGAACATCAGTACCCACAAGCAGCTGTGGCTCACCTTCAGTCTCACTGTTACAGCGCAGCTCACTCCCTGAAGTAACCACATCAGCAGTCCTGGCTGCAAGTATGCAGTCTGTCTGGGTCTCCCCCAGGCTACCAGACCCATATGCTTATCTCCTAGCCTCACTGCATGTAACTGCATAAGTACATAGTACTGCCTCATCCAAATCCTACCCTCTCAGTACATCTGCAGGATGGTAGTTCCATACCTCTGTTGTCTCAAGACAACCTACGATTGGCATTTTGTCTTTACCACCTACTGGCTCCCTCAACTTTGGTTCCCCACCTTGCCTCTGTGGATATCTGTATGCCCCATGGCCCCACTGGTTGCATTCAAAACATTTAACCCTAGCTCCTGGACGTGTACCTAGACTAGTGGCTTCCCCTGCTACTGGCGGATTCTGTTGGGGCAGTCTGTGCTGCCCTCCATGGGTTCCTTTAGACCCATGAGCAGTACTGGGGGGTCCCTTTCCTGTGCAGGGCTGCCCTGTTTGCTAGGTATAGGTCTCCCTTCTTCCCCAACTCCTCTGAAGTAACGCACTGTCTATCAGCTAACCAGCTCTTCATGTCCTCAGGCAAAGTGCTAAGGGCTTGTTCCCTTACCAAAAGGTCTACCAGCCCTTCAAAAGTGGTGACCTAACATCCAGTCACCCAGCTATGAAAATAAGTGCTCAGTTCAGCAACATATTTACATACATTTTCATCTGCCTTGAGTCTATGCTCATGAAACTTTTTCCTATACATTTCAGGTGTTAGCTTAAAACATTCCAACAAATGTCCTTTTACAGCAGTACAATCAAAAGTCAGTGTCATGCATTTTTGCTAAAGAGGTTACAGCTTTACCATGGAGTAAGGTCAGGAACCGTACCCAAAGCCTTTGGTCAACTTCATACTGTTTACATACCTGCTCAAACATACGAATGAAGCTATCAAAATTATCCTCCTCTTTAAACTGTGGAAGAAATTTACTGACGTTTTGTGCTTCTGGGGTCCAGTTACTCCCTTCCCCATTACCTCCATGACTCTGGCAACGAGTCAGCATTTCCCTCTCATGCCTCCTCTGTCATTAATTTTCCTCAGCTTGTAGACCCTCATTTTCTTGGCTGTTTCTAGTTCCATACGCCTGGCCTCCAACTCAAGTCTCTTTAGCTTCAGCAAAATTTTTAAGTCCACTGCAGAAAGGTTGAGCTGTCCATTCTCCGAGGATATTGTATCCCCACTGTCAGTCTGATTGTCCTCCAGGCTGCTGTTTTCTGATGCAGCTGTAACCAAGGCTGCAATCAGGTCTGCTTTAGTCAGGTTTCCGTGCACCAGTCCCCTAGCCTGACACATCTCCGCCAGCTGGCTCCTTGTCAGCTTTCCATATTCTTATGCTGACATGCTGCCTGCTCACCCTGACTAACACTAAGCTAAAAAAAGAAATAAAACAATTGTGATCTGAACTCTGAGTATACACTGCGTGGCTGCTTTACAGTACAAAACACTTTTAGAGATCACCATACATAAGCTACAGGAATTCGTGCTACCCCACACCACTACAAGCCAATTAGTATGTGAAGTAGATCCCACCACAGCCAAACACTTGTCACAACCGTGCCCTGGCCCAGCAAACAAGGAGCCTCAATCCTCACCACTAACACCAGGGAGGTAGTCTCCTAGAAGAGAAAAGGATAACTAATAAACATAGTAAAGTACAATTTCCCTTAAGTGCACACAGAAAACACAGTCAGTTTGGGGCTGGTTGCTCCACTGTTCACCAGGTCCCCAATAAGACTCCCCACTGGCACAGCTATAGGGTCCAGGTCTCAGCCTAACTGGGGAAACTAAAACCTCCAGTACCCTCTCTGTCCAACCAGTGCTTCGTGTCCCTGCCAAGTAGCTGACAACACACACACACTTTGAGATAAGTACTTATACAACTTCACTGACACTCCTGGGAAAGGCCGACAGCGATTCTTCAACTGTGCCCCTTTACCCAGACTATATGGCAGTAATTACTGCCACCACCCAGTTAATAATATCAGCTACTAAAAGGCCCTTAAAAGGATGTCCAATTATTACTGAGCAATATTAATATCCAATGGTAGTATGACTAACAGTCGAGGCTTACTTTGGAGTGGCCTATTACAATAACCTCTATAAATATGCAATGTACTTTAGAAATTATCTCTACACAAATCAGCCACAGGTAGAAGGTTTTAAAAATATTTAATAATAAATAATTAAAACACAAGACAAAACAACTACACCACAGAGATATCTAAGAGTTCAGAGATCACACAGAAACTTAAAATAATACAGTACAACAGGTCTGATTTCAAAGAAAAAGACCTAATTAATCTTTACTAGCTTTAACTATTCTTACAAGAAATCACAGTGCTAAGACTTACATGTGAGCACAAGGCAGAGTGCTGATAAGTGGATATCCAAGATCAAAATGCTTTTTTGTCTCTTGTGAGAAACAGTATTTAAACATTACTAACAAACATGTTTGCTGGGACCCTCCCCACATTACATCATTTTTGATACTTAGGTTTTCCCAGGCAAACAAACTGCATTATTTAGCAATCTAACATCTGCACAGAAACTTACAACAATAGAAGACATTTCACATGTATATGCTAGCAGAAACCAGAGCACTAAAGCACCTTCCACATCTAAATTCTAGTCATAAACTTTAGCCTTAAAACAATGGGCATGAAATCTTCATCCAGCCACCCTGGAGCCGAATTGTAAACATTAAAGAAATTCATAAGATCTTTTCAACTTAAAAAGACACATTTGAAATATTTAGCTTGGTTTTCCTTACAGCAGATGGCAATGTTGCAACAATCTTGAAGTTCACATTTTACAGTGTTTTCTTACATTCAAGAAACATGCCTGTATTTTACACTTATTATCAAGAAAACATGCCTGTATTTGACATTTATTTATAAATGCCAGAATTATATATCAAATTCTATTTGACTAGGCTGGCAGCCTTCGCCCATCTCTCCCTAGTCGTCACATAAGATACAAAAACAGACAGACAAAACTGCAAGTCAAAATACACAAACAGAAATAAACAGATTGCAGGAAAATAATTTGTTGTATGTATAACTAGCAATTTCCATGTATAAAACATTACTGTTCCAGTGTGTATTACACAAGACTGCACTGGCATTTCCCTATCAAAGTTTTTGCAGAAAGCATGCGCTAATATCCTTTGATTAGCAGAAAGGCACATCCAAGTAGCCTCATAAAAAACAATGTATTTAATCCTGTAGAACAAATTAAATCGCCATACATATTTAATTTTACTTCTTATAACTACCCCAAAATGAATTATATTTACAATATGAAAAAAAAAAATCATGACAGTTTGCTGGCCTGACCATAGTAGAACAAAACATTCTTTCATTCCCAATCTTGCAGTGCATTTGCCCCTGCACAGCAAGCTAAGAGTTTCTCCAGAAAATAAAATCACGGAGATGCCTTCTTTTTTCTTGACAAATGTATGATGTTTAGAAGGCTCCAAATTTTCATATGCAAGAGCTATAACAGTTTATGATTCACAAGTATCATGCTACGTAATACAGACCACCTAAACAAACTCATTAATAATCCCTTTTGTTTCATATGTCTACTGATATTACACATTTTCCCTTCTCAATCCGCAACAGTAGAAATGTACTGAATTTAGATGTCAAAAGCAGTTTTAAGGCACACCACAGAGCTCAATTTATCTCATAAAAAAAAAGCTAAAAAAGTACATCGGCCAAATCATATCTAATCCGCTTTCTTCGACTTTCCTATGTGTGTTTAGATAATGCCATGTTTAACAGCTGTAAGCCTGCCACTGCAAACTGACAATAAATAAAGAGCCATCAACTTTCTTTCCAATCCCTCTGGTATCAAACATACCCTAGCTAAATACCTATCCTGACTTTATAGGATACATTTAATAAGACTAATTTTTTTTCAAAAAGACACCCTTTGACTCGCTGCCTGCAAGTTTCTAAACAGTGTCATAATCTCTCCTCATTTTGCACTGAGTAGCAGTGCCTTGTTTTGGTATTTCTGAAGTGAAAATATCTACCTAAGACTAGAAGAGTGAATGAGCTGAGTGGAAAAAACAGCCAAACAAAATTCTGTAATTTAGCCACAGTTACTTGTGTATCAGGCATCCTGAGTTCAGCACAGAGGGAGGGGGTCTACAAATGTTCCCTACTGACAACCAGCAAGATGTGATCCACAAAGAGCAGTCAGTGTGCATGGTGCAATGTACCTGGAGTCATACTCTTACTTTTTTATTATTATCTATCAGACAATTTTTTAGAAGCATGCATTTTTTGTCTGCCTTATCCTTTAATGTATATATTTATTTCTCTTTCTCTCAGAACTATTACTCACTACATACCTTTGGGGAGCGGGTAGTTCTTTCAATGGCACCTCTACCACATATCTGAACATCTCTGCAAAAACTTCCAATGCACACTAAAGTTGGGATTTACCATAACATGTCCATCACGACTGCTGAGGAAATGTTTGCTGACCTCTGAGGTTGAATAAGCTTGGAGTCGGTATACTTACAGTTGTAGCTGTCTGGGACGTATGTGGACTTTGCTGATCTCTTTTATTAATACATGCTTCTTTAACTGATACGATAATAACGTGCACATCGCCCACACCCTCGATGTACTAACATGAATCCTATTTTCATGCCACTTTTCTGGAGCCTCTGGTTCCACTTGTCTCCCCTGAGAAAGGACCACTAATTCGGTGATTATATAAGTAAATGCACAATGAAACTGCTGTATGGAATCCCACTGGTGGAAACAGACAACTGTAGGAGGGAGAGAATATTTTTCACTCAGACTGTTCTCAATTTTGATGGGTTTTGTGTGTTTGCAGTCTGTGGTTTACACAGAAGATCTTAAAGTAAAGCTCTCATTAAAAGTATTTTTCATTGTACGTTTATTTCCCACTGTGTGTAGGCAACAAATTCTAGCAAAGGATGGTTACTAATTACAATATACCTGTAGTTTTTGATGTGAGAAGGCAGTATAAAAGCTGAAAATGAATCTGAAATTTGGAGACATCTCACTGACTTCAGAGACAAGTCCTGGCAGTCACTTTTCCTTCATGTTCAGGCTAAGCTAGGGCCATAGCTCTGTAAATATCTGTACAGCAACTAAACCAAGAACCAGGTATAGACACATTGAAATACCTTTTTTTCACAATGAAGGAGGTAGACTGAGCTTAGGAGGTGTATTTAACTATAGTATTACTAGACACTGTACTATCCCTATCATGCATTATACTGTTAAGTTTAAACAAGGTCATAATTTCATATGGAAGACTGACATGGCTCCTCATGAACCAGTAGTGATCTTTCACGGCTATATGGTGTTTCTGTGGGTGTCCAGAAGAAAACATTCAAACAGTATGCTTACATCTGAATTCTACCTCTATGAAATTTGCTCTAAAGTGTAATTCTGACTAAGAAATGGGTCATGGCAATGGCAAAAGGGATTCAAGTAAAGCATAATGCTGCCTTCCTCACTTCCCAGAAAAGAGGCACAGTACATCTTCTGAAGAATCACCTGAACTTTTTTTTCCAGTCTGCAGACCATTTTGACAGATATAAATACACTACCTGACAAAAAATATTCTACTGTGTAAAAGCAAATCCTTGCAAAACTGAACAAGTGAAGTTAATAATGGAAACAGTAAAACATAGTAACAGCATGCTGTTCTCACAAAAGCATCTCAAAATACAGATTTTTTTTTATTGTCGAATCCTCTGGAGTACATTGACACTGGCATTGCATGCATCGGACAGTGCGTGACAGAAATGCTTAGATAGATGTATCAGTTCAATAAGAAGCAGTCTGTGCAACGTAACTCATAAGCCTATGCTGTAAAGTAAGAACACTTGAGGATGGAGGACTTGTACAGTTCACAGCGACAGTAACAATTCCCATGAAAACTAATAATGCCACTTTTAAAGTGGTTTGAACAGATATTCCCCTATAGTTCAGTTTGTTTGTTTGTCTTTGTTTTTCCCCAATTAGGGGTTGCCACAGCGGAACTCTGGTCCGCTAATGACTGGGATTTTTATGGGGCCGAGTTGCCAGCCCCTCGCCCAACCTTCAGTGAAGGCACGCCCATTCACGCATGTCTTTCGGAGGCCACTCGACCGCGGGGAGGACATGCAGACTCCACACAGAAGGCACTCCAGCCGAGAATCGAACAGGAGAACCTTTTGCTGTGAGGCAACAATGCTACCGCTATACCACCGCAGCTTCATTCCCCTACGTTTGAAAATGCCTAGGACTGTGCTAGACACGAAATTAACTCTGTTTATCCATCTAGTCAGATCGGAATAATCTAATTTAGGGTAAATTGAAGGATCAATTCTAGGGCCACTGCTATTGTTTTTACTAATCAGCTATCAAACTCTGCCCCTCACTCTTCACTTGTTCAGTATGCAGATGACTCCACAGTCATCTCCATTGCCAACTCCTTCATTGAACTGCAAACTATAACACAGAACTCCTTCTTGTCTATTGAAAACTGGCTCAACCTAAACCATCTTATACTAAACCCAAAAAAGACCAAGCTATTACTTTTTTTTTTTTTTTTTTTTTTTTTTTTTTACCAAAAACAATGTCTCACCTGAAACCATCTTTCACCATTACTTCCCATAACAATACCCCTATCTCAGTTGAAAGTCACACTAAACTACTAGGTGTCATTACTGGTGATCAACTAAAATTTGACCTACATGTCCTAAGTAACATTAAGACAACCAATCAAAAACCTGGTCTCCTTTATAGAAATAAAAACTTTCTTGCAAGCAAAGCTAAAATAGCTCTTTCACATGCCTACCTATTATCTACCCTTTATTATGGCTCTCAAATTCTCACCAATCTACAGGCCACACTTATTGTTAAACTAGAATCCACTTACAACAAGTTTGCTAAATTTGCTGCTGAGATGCCTTACTCATCTTATCACTGCCTCGCTCTCAGGAAACTAAAATGGTTAGAATTTCCCCATAACCTCCTCCTTCCTCAGCTCCAAATGATTCCTTCTATTCTTTACCAGCCCATTTTTTGCCCTAGCATCACCTCTATAATCTTCCACTACACCCCAAGAACACTTCAAAGCTCTGAACTTTTTAGTTTGCATTTTTCGATCTTTTGAGCTTTTCGACTACTGTTTGTGCCTATATTACTGTTTTATTACCTTATTTTCCTGTTTTTGTGAGCTTATATTGTTGATTGCACTTGTGGGCTAAAGTATTGCTTAAAAGTAACAAACAGGCTAATACACTCAAGTGTACCAGCCTTTGATAGCAATTTAGTCGAAAACAAAGCATTTACTGCATTTTTTTCTGTCTGTTTGCAAAAAAAAAAACAAAAAAAACAAAAAAATATTTCTCCTTTCCTAAACTTTCCTAGCTAGTTGTTCCAGTGATCAGATTTTGCTGATCCCTGGGCTTTGTATTTGGTTTCTGTGTTCCTCCATTTTCTTGTGTGGCCAGAGGTAGTTTCTTTACTCACCAGTGGGAGTGGGGAGTACTGAGCTGCTTGTTTGTCCTCAGAGGAGTGGTTAGAAGCAGCAACTAGTAATTCGTCGGCCATTTTGGGTCATTTCCTGTTTTTTCCAGCCCCCTGCTATAAAGCACACGTTAGCGCACTTTAGCGTGATTTAGCGAGCTGCTACCGTTGCACACTAGGGCAGCGCCGGTTAATCAGATTTAAACTATTAGGGCTACCTAAAGTCCACTCTTCAAATTTTCCCTTAAAACTACCTTCCTCAAAGTATACTACTGTTCTATTTAGTGTATCCTACAACTATAAATTATCTCTACTTGACTCCCAAGTAGACTATTCTCTAACTGTATAGCGAAGCACTTGCTCCTACAGTACTTATCACCTCGATACAGCACTCTTGTTATAGAAAGTACCCCAAAAAAGCAAACCCCATTTCTCGGTCACCCACATCCCCAGAACCTTTTCTTAAGTTTTTCTGTCTATTCCTTCTAGCATGTCGAGGGATCAGTTGCTAATGTCCTCTCCTGCTCAGCTGGTGAACCTGGGAATATTGAGGCAATGTTACAATTGCCTCATGTACACAGACAACCCTCTCCTCCTCCCACAAAACACAAATACATGCGAGAGATGCAACTATACGGCCAAACTGGAGGCTGAGCTCTCTCAACATAGGACTGGCATGACCAGACAGGAGGAGAAGGTAACCACACACACTATAGACCCAGTCTCACATAATACCATCACAACCTCAAATCATACACATAAACACACAAAGACATACTCGGAGGCTCTGATCAAAAATCTACCAAAACAGCAGAGGCCACCAAAGCAGACACCCAAACAACTACCACCTCAGAACACAACACCTGCAACACATAGACCACACAGTCAGAGTGTCAAGCAGTCACAGCCCTTAAGGCCAAACACAATGCCAGACACACTAGTCATTGGTGACTCCATAGTCAGACACACTGACGTCCCGCTCACCAGACTGAGTAAGGAGAAGGTCACAGTAAGCTGCCTGTCGGGTGCTAGAATCCGCCACATAACGCATGCACTCAGGTCTCTCAACAGCAGGTACAAGTACGACTCAATCATTGTCCACGCTGGTGTTAACGACCTGAGACGTACCTCCTTGGACTATATGAAAAGAGACATAGAGGAGCTCTCTGATTATGTAGCCCAAGCAGGTATGACCCTGACCTTGAGCAGTATCCTACCTTCACCAAGAATGATGCCACAATACAGAGATAAGATGATCAGCTTTAACAATTGGCTTAAACTCTGGTGTCATTCAAAGGGGATCCAATGTCTGTCTGCCTGGGATGACATGCTGGACAAGCCACGCTGCTTCGCAAGGGACGGCTTGCACTTGTCACCCTGGGATTCGGATTTTGGCAAAGGCTCTTGCCACTCCCATAGTGCCTTTTTTAGGCAAGGCTCAAATTCTAAACCTACCACCCTAGAACAAAACAAAGAAAAAAACTAAGGGTAATGCTGCTCAATGCCAGAAGTCTCAACCTCAAGATGCACGCACTCGAGGCCCTTCTCAGTATGGAGAACATCGATGTCTGTGCTGTGACAGAAACCTGGTTCAAGGCTCCTGAGAGCACCCCAGCACTATCAGGTTTTACCTCATATCATGCGTTCCGGCCCCAAAACCCGGACAATACCAAGAAAGGAGGAGGGGTATCCATATTCATCAAGGACACCCACACCTCAAGATTGGTGGCATCGCACGATGCATCGGAAACCATCCAGGTGCAATTAACCATAGGCAAGACTGCTCTGCAATTTGTAGCATGTTACAGGCCACCCTCGCAAACTCAGGAACCTCATATGGCCTTCCTGAAAACACTGGAGGGGATAAATGTATCTCCGAACACCATCATACTAGGTGACTTCAACTACCCTAATATAAACTGGGAACACTACTCAAGCCCAAACACTCTAGCCCAAAAGTTCCTGGAATTCATAAACTCAAATGCCATGGAACAACTAGTCACCATCCCCACAAGAGGAGAAAACATACTTGACCTCATCATCACGAACATGGGAGCACAATGTTCAACGCCGGAAGTATACCCCTCACTGGTGAGATATGATCACAAACTAATCTCGCTGGAGGTCCTCATCCCGCCCCCACCCGAAATGAAAAAGACCACAGTAAAGAACTTCTCGAAAGCCGATTTCACACTTCTAAAGACTAGTGTGGTCTCCTTTAAGGCCCCTGAGCCGGCGGTTAACATTACTCAAACCGCTGAATCACTTACAAATGCCTTCTACCAGCACCTGGAGGGCTGCATGGATCAGGCAATCCCAAGCAAAACAAAGACTCTTTGTACCAAAGGCAAGCGTCCAGTCTGGTGGACCCCAGCCATAAACAAACTCTACAACAAAAGGAGAAAGCTACTACAAGATAGAGCAAAATCCTTAAAAGGTAAGACACCGCTGATCACTATAAGTAAAAAGCTAAGAGCTCTCATAAAATCATCCAAAGCTAATTTTGAGAAAAAAATAGCTAAGGACTCTAAAGACAACCATAAGGCATTCTTTAGCTATGTCAGAAACCTAGGAGGAAACTCCCAGATATGCTCAGAATTAGTTCAAAATTATGTGAAGATTACTGATCCTACAGACATTGCCAACATACTGGCTGAAAGGTTCAGTGCAAACTCCCCAAAGGAGAGATATCTATACCAAATGATTGTAGCCCCCCAAACATCTCCAACGCCCAGGTGAGAACTGCTCTCTCCAAGGCAAAGAACACAGCATCCATGGGACCTGATGGTGTCCCCGGCTGTGTGCTCCATGAACTCAACGAGGAATTAAACCCACAGTTAGGACAGCTGTTTAATCTTAGTCTCACCTCCGGATACGTGCCCAGGAGTGGCACAGCGACTGTGGTCCCACTCCACAAAGGCGGTGCCTCCACCGACCCTGGAAATTACCATCCCATTAGCTTGACAAGCCTTATCTGCAAAGCCATGGAGAGGATCGTAATGGATCTCATAAATAAAGACATAGGAACTTGCAGACTTTGGATCCAACCCAGTTTGGCTTTGTCAAAGGCAGATCATGCCTTCTAAACTTGGTTGACTTTTTGAAACAGTCACCAAGGCCATTGACGAGGAAAGGCAGTCCATACAGCCTACCTAGACCTGGCGAAGGCTTTTGATACAATACCTCACTCGGGTATCATTGAAAAACTCATCAACTTAAATGTAAACCCATACATTACAAGATGGGTTGCAAACTGGCTGAGTGACAGAACCCACAGGGTCAGAGTTGCTGGCGCCATGTCAGACTCAAAGCCTGTCACAAGTGGTGTCCCACAGGGCTCAGTCCTGGGCCCACTCTTGTTTGGCATCTACTTTTCTGAAGTACAAGCAAACACAGGAGGGTTATGGCTGACAAAGTTTGCAGATGACTGCAAACTGGCGCCGTAGTTGAAAACACATCCGACACAGATATCCTTCAGAAGGGTCTCACAGAAACGGATAACTGGTGCCAGAGCCATGGCCTAAAGTTAAATGCCAAGAAATGCATAGTCATACCCTTCGGGAAAAATAAGGTTACCCCTAGCTACCATATAGGTGGCAATCCCCTGAACACAGAAGAAGTTATTAGGGACCTGGGAACCCAGGTTGACAGTAGCCTTTCATTCGACACTCATATTGCTAAAGTAGTTAGGAAGACCTTCTACATTGCCCACCTTATCATGAAGGGATTCACATCTAGATCAAGGGAAGTCATAGTCTCCCTATACTCATCACTCATCAGACCAATGATCGAGTACAATGCCCCACTCGGATTGTATCTGACCCGACACTTGCAGCAGCTGGAGAGGCCACAAAAGTTCCTCACCAAAAGGATAAAGGGTCTCAAAAATCTGTCTTATGCTGCCCGACTGAAAGAACTCCAGTTATATTCAGTTGCTTACCGCTTGCTCAGAGGTGACCTATGCCTGACATACAAGGCCATGTCAAACCCAGATTTGATGAACATGCGTCATCTCAAAAAATCTAGATCCCTCAGAGCCACAAGGGCGGGAGACTTAAACCTCAAAACGGTTATTAATAGGACGTGCTGGAGGGATAGATTCATCACCCAAAGACTCCCTATGCTGTGGAACAAAATCCCGGTTTATGTGAGGCAGAGCACCTCGCTGGCCTTGTTCAAGAGGAATCTTGACCAATGGATGGGAGATCGCAGATACACCCCAGGGGTTACCTCAGTGTCACTGCTCGACAGAGGCACAGCAAAATAATGGGCATAGTTTCTCCAAACTAAAGGGGTGGCGTAAGCCACAAAACTATGGGCTAGGCTTATAAATGCCCTCGGGCAGATAGCCTAGTATGAACCTATGAACCTATGAACAACATCTCCTGCCCGTTTACATACCCATGACTAACTTAGAAAAAAAACTTTATTGCTATCTGTCTACAGTGAACTGGAATAACTTACCACTAGACATTTATCTCCTTAGATCCAAATCCCTATTCAGAAAGGCAGTAAAAAATCACTTAAGCAAATCTAAACTATGTCAGTGCTACCTCCCACCTGATTGACTCACCTCTCTTGGCTATACTATCCCCCCCTTTTTTTTACCCTCATTATCTAAAAATGTCCTAATTATCTTTTCCTTCCTCTTTGTAAAATTCTTTTAGCTACTTTACCTTTTATCTTTACATACTACGCCAGTCTTTGCTGTTTTTGTTTATGACTTATCAATTAAATATTAAGCTTACCAGTTCTTACTTACTTATTTGTAACTACATTCTTAATCTTGTATTCCTTACAATTATAACCATTGGTATTTCTGAACTCTGCATTGTACCTACGTGTGCTATAATGTTGATTCTAACTGCCATGCATGCTTAATCTGCTTTACTTATTCTATGGACTTTTTTCTTGTTTTAGTAACTTTATACTTATTCAACATATTGTATGTAATTAGTGTGGAGCTTTTCTCCCTAGATCTCCACTGAAAAAGGGCTCTGTCCCAGCTGGACTAACCCAGTCAACAAATGTCAAATAAATAAATAAATTCAGGATGTTACTGCATTAACACCCCCTGGCAAAGAAAAAGAAAAGTCAAACTGAGATTCCCACTTTTAAAGAAGACATTATAAATGCAAAGAAACAAAAGACTGCTAAAATCCTTGGGTAATTAGGGCATGCGGCTGTTAAACTGCAAAAAGTGCTGGCTAACTCAAGCAGCACGACCCTGAATGTACATCTACTTTAGAGAAAACTGCTAGTAGTTGTGAAACTTGTACAAATACAATAAACCTAAATATATGCTGACTATGGGACTAGCGCCTACTATGTGATACATAGACTTAAGAGGAGTTGGAGCTAAACTTATGGTACTTTAACATAACTAATTATTTTATTGGTTCAGTGAAGGAAGCACTATGGCCTCAAAGAAATTTTTCAACTTGTAGGAAAGGCAAAATGTAAACAAAATTGAGGGTAAAATCTGCAGTATGTCAAACAAGAGGAAAAAATGCTAAGACTGCAGGAGCAACTGATTGGGAGCATGACACAAATGCGAAAACAAAATTAATTACTTACTTATTACACTTACTTACCCCTACCCAACATGGATTTTGTCCTCACCACAGCACCACCACTGCCCTCCTCTCCTTCACTCATATCATTTCAGAGGCCCTAGACAACAATAAACTCATTTCCTGTCTCTTCCTAGATCTCTCCAAAGCCTTCGATACTGTCTCTCATCCTCTACTATTATCCAAACTCACAAATCTCCACCTATCCCCCTCCGCACTTGCCTGGTTTAAAATTTACCTATCTGGCAGGGAACAATCTGTCAAATGGCTCTCCTCCTCCTCACCTTTCCTTCCCATCTCCACTGGTGTTCCCCAAGGCTCCATCTTGGCACCCATTCTGTTTAACATCTTCACCAATGACACCTCATGCAAAAAATCCTCCCTTATTCAGTATGCCGACGACTCTACACTTATATCCATCTCAAATAACATTCTTGAACTACAGTCCCTGACCCAACAAGCCCTACTATCCACTGAACATTGACTCTCTCACAACCTATTGATCCTAAATCCCAAAAAGACCAAACTCCTACTTTTCCTTCCCTGTTCTCTTTCTCATCACAAAACCTCCTTTTTTATTACATCTTCTAATACAACTATCCAACATGACACCCACACAAAACTCTTAGGGGTCATTATCGATGACGAACTCAAGTTCAACCTACACATACTCCGATGTATAAAAAAACAAACCAGAAACTAGGTCTGCTATATCGGAACAAAAAATTCCTAACCCCTGAATCTAGACTTACCCTGGGCCAGGCACTCCTCCTCCCCTTCCTCTTATACGCCACCCCAGTTCTTACCAATATCCAGGCCTCCACTCTAAACAAACTACAACAGACTTACCATAAAATAGCCAGATTCATTACTAACTCCCCATACAACTCACACCACTGCATTTCTTTAAACTCTCTTCAATGGTTTGAACTTCCCCAATTTCTGCTATCTTATCAATTTTGTATGCTACACTCTCTTCTTTATAAACCCTCCTTCTGTCCATCTCTATCTTGCTTAGTTTCCATCTACATCCCATCCTGGACCCTCCGTATTTCTAACCAACAATTACTTGATATCTACCACCCAAAAAGGTCAGTAGGCAAACTACTCTACAAACACTCCCTTGCCCATGCTTGGAACAAACTTCCCCTTGACTTACGTTCAATCTCCCACACCTCACACTTTAAAAATGAACTAAAAGCTTATTTTCTCAATTCCAGAACCTGCCCTTGCCATGACCCTACCTAGTCTTCCTTCCCTTTATGTACCCTCAAAAGGACCGTACTTAGTACCTCATTACACCTCTCTCTCCAATGTGTCTACTATGCATTTGCATAATTTTATACAAACAAAAAATGTTTATTGTTGACCTATTGAACTATATCAATGTAAAATTGTTACTTAGCTTCTTTTTAATGCAACTTTAACTTTATGCATGTAACCCAACATTTGTGAATCTTTTAATATAGTTTTAAAATTGTACTTGTTTAAAATGTACTTCTGGAGCCTTCCTACTCGGGTCTCCACTGAAAATGGGCCACATGCCCAGTTGGACAAACCCGGTTAACAAATGTCAATAAATAAATAAATAAAATAATTAATGAATTAATCAATCAATCAATTAATTAACTAATTAATGAGCTAATGTGTGTGTGTGTGTGTATGTGTGTGTGTGTGTGTGTGTGTGTGTGTGTGTGTGTGTGTTCATACTTGAAGACTTTAAATATTTGGGAGAAAATTGTGCATACCCAAGGTGGTAACCAACCTTGGAAAGGATTTCAGCAGATGAAACACCTAATACTTGTCAATGGCTACAGGTTTTGAGGAGCTGGACTTTCTGGACCTTCCCCAAGATTCCCCCAAGAGCAACTGGGAATCTCTAAAATTCCATGAGCTGTTTATTTCTTTTTACTGACTAAATGAACATTGTTTTTTTTTTTCTTGCTGACATAAATTTCAACAAAGTACTGATCTTAATAGTCAGTGGGAGGTGTATGCCTTGCATCTGCTTCATTGCGCATACCTTATTCAACAGACACTAATCCTGCTATGTCAACCTAGTCGGAATGGAGAGATGAAAGTCAGCAAGCAAAGGAAGGTAGTAGTGCTGAAACTGAATTTATCTTCAAGTCTTGGTTGGTGCCTTCATGAGATGGACCCTGTTTTCACAAAATCTCACCAAGGCGACACTAATATATAGACTGTATTTATATAGCATACATCATGGACATAAGTAGGTCAAAAACTAAAACAGATAGCTCGGTGCACAAGACCTAGGAGAAAAAAGTGCTCAATCCTGGTAGGTGCACTAGTGCCAGGACTGGAAAAAACAACAGTGTAGAATCCTAAAAACACAGAAACATTCTTACAATAGGGCCAGGCCGAGGCGGAGTATGGCCCCTTGTTGTAGAAGGAAGTGGCAGTCCACAAAAATCACAAAAAACTGATAGGCCAAAGAAGAGCCATAAAGACGATAAAGTGGACTACTGAGGATAAGAAAGAAATTATGTATTGTTACTATTATGCAAGAAGTGCAGAATTTCCAGACACAAGAAATACAAAATGATTAAGAGAGAAATTAGAGGAAAGAAAAATACTTTCACAAGAAAAACTGTCAGAAGCTTCAAATGAAAATTTGCATTCATTAATACAACAGATTTGTGAAAAAACAGTATATAGATCAAGAAACTTTGATCTGTTTGGAAAAAAAAAGCATCTGAGGAAGTGCAAAAATATAAACAAAAACCTAGAGATATTTGAAAAGTATAAAAAAGAAATATGGACATGGGAATATGGTGCAATATTAATGCAAAGGAGAAAGCCAAATCAATCAGTATAAAGAAGGCAGCCCCAAAGATATTCAAAGACAAATGCAGGCAAAGGCATCCAGATATGGAAAATTTTACAATAAAAAAAAATATCACAAAAATGGAAAATAGAAAAGAAGATTAGTAAAGTAGAAGTTAAAAAATAGAAGTTGAAGTTATGGAGTGCCTGCAAAGTGAAGGATTTGGTGTAGAAGGTCTACCACAGGTTACATCACAGCATGATGCAGGGAGTCCCCAAAGTAACGAGAAACAGGAAGATCAGGAGACATCTGAAGAAGAAGTATGGACATGGAAAAAGAAAAAGAGATTTAATATGGTGTAATATTTATGCAAAGGAGAAAGCAAAACTAACAAATACAAAAAGAGCAGCACCAAAGATATGTGAAGAGAAATACAGGCAAAGGAATCCAGACATGGAAAAATTTACAATACAAAAAATAAGAAGACAAAGAGGAAAAGTAGAAAAGGAGATTAGTAATGGAGATGTTAAAGAAATAAAAACTGAGGTTATGGATCACCTGGAAAGTGAAGGATTCAGTGCAGAAAATCAAAAGCAGAAAGCACCACAACAGGATAGAGCAAGGTAAATCCAAATTAAGGGGAAACCAGTGGAACAGTTAGCAAATGGTCAGGTGCCATATCACGATATTTTAGAGCCTTCCACAGGAAACCGGTATAAAGTTTCACTTGTAGCTAGACAGGAAGGGAAGGAAAGTACAGTTGTGTACACTTACCATAAATGTAGATGTTCGAGTGTATTCACGGTTGCAGTCATTACATTTGGGTAATCTGCTGGCAGGTTGCCCTCAGTCGGCCTGAATAACAAAGTCTTGGGTCCTGCGTCGGTTGCTGTCTCTTCTTCCATGATGTCAGGTCGTCAGGGGTATAAAACATGCAGCCGACACCATTTTCATCAGTTTTTCTTGCCCCAGATGTCAGGTGTCCCGCAAATGGGGAGCAAAATATATAATATCTATATCCATGTAATTTGGAGCACAAAAAATATACCTCCAAATAAAAGCAAATACACCAAAAGGGCTTTTGAGCATAGTAAAAGAAAGAAGAGGTATAATAAGAGAGAAATAGGGGGCTGGTGGGTGGGTAACCAGGACTGCAACAGTGAATACACTCGAACATCTACATTTATGGTACGTGTACGTAACTGTATTATGTTCATGTTTCACTGTTGCAGTCATTACATTTGGGTAGAATCCCAAAGCTATGGTTGGGAGGATGGAATTATACAGCATTAGGAGCAGCTATAAGGCCCTGCAGGACAGCAGTGGCAAAGCATGCTCTGGATTTAGAGAAGAGAGGTAAATGGTAATGTTTGGTGAACGTATGAACTGAGCTCCAAGTAGCAGCTTCTAGAATGTCTTTGGTAGGAACCCCTCTGAAAAAGGCTGCAGAAGTAGATGCAGCCCTGGTGGAATGGGATCTGATCACCTTGGGTCAGGTTTACCATGGTGCATGTAGCAGAAACGAATACAATGGCTCATCCATTTTGAAATAGTCTGCTTTGAAATAGCCTTTCCCTCTGCCTCTGCAGCAAATGCCACCAGTAATTGCTCAGATTTTCTTAGAGATTTTGTCCTGTTTAAGTAGAATCTTAGTTACCTGTGTACATCCAATGAATGCAGAATTTGCTCCCCCTTGTTCTGTGGATTTGGGAAAAAGGTTGGCAGATGAATGGTCTGATTAACAGCCACACTAGATACCACCCTAGGCATAAAGGATGGATTGGTCCTGAGGGCCACCCTGTCCGGATAAAAGATAATAAAATGTTCCACTGCCATGAGAGCCTGTAATTCTGAAATTCTTCTAGCTGAAGTGACTGCTAAAAGAAAAGCTGTCTTCCAAGAGAGAAAATTTTATGTCTGAAGTAGCAGCTGGTTGAAAAGGAGGTAGGGTGAGTTTTTTCCAGCACAAAATTGAGGTCCCATGCAGGAGTTGGTGCTCTCCTGGGAGGTCTCAAATTTTTGGCCCCTCTGAGGGGATGAGAAAAGAGAGGAGGTGCTGTGTTGTAATGAGCCGAAATGGCAGAGGCATGGATTTTTATAGAAGAAAAAGATATGATAAAAGATTATGAAGCATCTCAGTTAAATACTGCAGAATCTGAGGAATATTGGGCATTGCTGTGCTTATTCCTTGTGCTTGGTTCCAGGCACAGAATCTTTTCCATTTATCAGCATTATATTTTCTAGTACTAGGCCTTCCAGCCTCCAAAATGACATCCATCACAGGTTTACTGAGAAATGTAACTAGCAAAATTTGTTTATTAGCCATGCTGCAAGATTCAGTGTTTGAAGCGGAGTGTGCAGAACTTGATAGTTCTGCTGAGACAGTAGATAAGGTGTCTGAGGCATGTACCACGGAGGAAAGTGCGACGTACTGCGTAGGAGCAGGTACCAGTGTTGGTGAGGCCAGTCTGGAGCAATCAGAATCATTTTCGTTTTTTCCTGTCTGACTTTTAGTAAAACCTTGGAGAGCAGAGGCAGAGGGGGAAAGGCATAGACTGATAGGTTTTTCCAGCTGAAGGATAGAGCATCCACTTTCCAAGTATTTTTGTGATGAATTCTTGTGCAGAATTTGTCCAACTGATGGTTTTGGGGAGAGGCAAAAAGATCTATGTCTGGGCTCCCCCATTTTCATGTCAACATGCTGAAGATTTGTGAATCCAGCTTCCATTCATGTGGGTCCATAAGATTTCTGCTTAGTTCGTCTGCCAGAGTATTTTGCTTTCCTGGCAGGAAATAAGCTTGTAGATGTATTTGATAAGTCAAGGCTGTGTTCCACAAAGTCATGGCTAGTCTGCAAAGGGGGTACGAATGGGTACCCCCCTGCTTGTTTTTGTACCATATAACTGTGGTGTTGTCCGTCTTTATCAGTAGTTGTCCTGGATGAAGAAAGTCCTTGAAGGCTGTTAGAGCATTCTGTACAGCTAGCATTTCTTTCTGGTTGATATGTAGGTGCATTTGATTTGGGCTCCATTCACCCTGAATGCATCTCCCTGCCAGATGGGCCCCCCAAGCATAATCTGATGCTTCCGTAGTCACGGCTTGGGTGGCAGGGGGTGGAATGAATGACAGTCCCTTGTTTTGGTGACGGGCCTCGGCCCACCATAGGAACTCTTGTTGCAGGCAAGGAATGATAGGGATCGTTTTCAGGCTGTGACAATGTTGACTCCATAAGTTTTTTAGGTACCATTGAAGTTTCCTCATATGCAGTCTTGCATATGGAATTAGTAGAATGCAGGAAGCCATGAACCACAAGGCCTGCAGAATTCGTCTTGCAGATAGCTGTTTTATTGTGGCCACTTGTTTGAAGTATGTCATCAATTTTATTTTTTATTTTTATTTTACATTTGTTGACCGGGCTAGTCCAGCTGGATATATGTCCATTTTCAGTGGAGGCCTGGGGAGAAAAGCTCCACAAACAACAAAAAAATAGGCCAAGACAATGATATTTACAATAGACATTGATACATTACAAAGCTTTAAAACATATTACATATCTAGGATTTTATATTCTGTATTCCAACAGGAAAAACCTGATGTAAATAAACCTAAATGCAATAGTAGTTTGAATTAATAATGCAAGTTATATCTAAGAGATACTATAGATTCTAAAGTCGCACAAAAATATCAAAAGAAAAACGCTAGTGTTAAGTGCATAGAGTATTCAAAAGCAAAGTACAAGGATACAATTACAATGTTCAGTCTCACAAGAGTTCTGGTCTTATATGAAAATGGTTAGTCATTCAATTGTATATACATATTTACATGAGGAATAATCGTCAGAATGGTCAAGCACACTATTATCGGCAAGTAAACATAAGATAATGTGTCAAGACTTAACTTTGTTTTTCTGGCGTGAGGTAAGTCATCTGGGCAGTTGTATTCAAGCCAAGGTTGCAGATGTGTAAACCTTCTTACCCCATCTATCCAGCGCTCTGGAGTCTCTATCAGAAGGGGTAGGATTTTTAGCAGTAGAAGCCTTAATGCCCTTGGGACTCTGAGTAATGGTTTCAGGGTCAGCAGTAGGGTTTTTAAAAAGGAATTTGTGGGAGTCAGGAACCCTGTAATATCCACCTGGCTTACTAGGAGCCAGAGGCAGGGAAACATGAGCCATGCTGGATTATGAGAAAACATCATCAGCAATTTCTAGAACAGGAGGTATAGCCAAAGGCCTATGCTGAGGAAGAAGTAGGAAATCCCTAAGCCTCTTTTTAGATTCTGAGAAATCCTGACTCTCCCAGTGAAAATGTTTCCTTAAGGTATGCAAAGTTTCTCCAAAAGAAAAATCCTCAGGAGGAGAAGCAGAAGGGAAGGATTATTCTGCATCAGAGTCCTCATAAGGTGGAATTGATAATTCCTGATCAGAAGAGGAATCAGAAGAAATAGAAACCTGATCTGAAGATTCATGGTCAGTGCCTTGTCTAGGCCTCTTAAGCAGGGTGGGGGGGGGGGCCCTGATCAAGGTAATTAAATCGTCAGCCATTTTGATCATTTGTTTTTTAGGCATTGGGGTCTGTGCATGTGGCCCAAGCATTGTTTTGATTTTGGCCTAGGTTTTGAAGATGGCGTTGATTTAATATACACATCTTTAGGTCTGAAAACACCCTCAGAAGCTGATGCCTGCTCAGTGGCTCCGGACCCATCTAAGGTAGAGACATCCGTGGGTTCAATACTTAAAGTATCTCGCTGCATACCGGACTCCGAATGGGTCTGCGAATCAAAAGTAGCGGGCATCAGGGGCCGCGAAAGCACTTCACTGAGTACCGGCGAACCGGCGACTGGCTTAGGAGAAGCTTCGTCGTCGGTTTTGGACCTCGACGGTCTGTCTCTGTCTTTTTCTATGCGTTTTTTGTGTATTCCGGTAGTCGGATTGCTAACCGACAACATTTCTGGACAGTTAAATCTTGAGCCAAAATATTTAGATGCAAAAATATACCCACGCTTAATAGTGCGTTGATTAAATTTAGTACAAAACCGACAGCAAGGCACGTTGTGATCAGGGCCTAGGCAAGGAATACAGTACAAATAAAAATCCTTATGAGGTATTTGCTTCCCACAAGTAATACAGTTATTAACTTTTACTGACATCGGTAAGGAGCAAGAAAAAGTTTCCCCAACGGGGTACTTAGCTTTAGGTTGAAGACTTTGGTTCTGAAACTCGAAAATGAAAATTTCAGGAGTCGTCCGACCGGCACTTGCGAACTGCTTCTGCTTCGGGCACCACGCGGCAAAAAAGACTGATGAAAATGGCATTGCTGCATGTTTTATACCCCTGATGACCTGACGTCATGGAAGAAGAGACAGCAACCGACGCAGGACCCAAGACTTTGTTATTCAGGCCGACTGAGGGCAACCTGCCAGCAGATTACCCAAATGTATTGACTGCAACAGTGAAACACGAAGAACATCCGGAAACTGTGATGCAGTGAGTGTTGAGGAGTGCTAGACTAGTGAGTTCTCATATGACAGAGCAATGGATGGCACAGGATGAAACTGAAGAGAATGTGCCACAGGAAGATACTATAGAGCCTTCTACAGAATGCCCACAGGAAATGGAAAGGGATGTGCCCTCAATTTGGAAGAAAATGAGGTAAGAGAAGAGTTGCTTGATTTAATAGACAGGAATACATATATTAAGATCAATGAGAGAAATAGACTGCAGAAGGTCAATAAAACCCAAAATGTCAGAA
Organism: Protopterus annectens; assembly: GCF_019279795.1. Classification (NCBI taxonomy): domain Eukaryota; kingdom Metazoa; phylum Chordata; order Ceratodontiformes; family Protopteridae; genus Protopterus; species Protopterus annectens. The sequence continues at coordinate 1,348,502,464 of NC_056725.1, read as the reverse complement.
GTCTGATAAAATAAATGAATGCAGTAATTAGGAATGTCCATAGAAATCCATGTGACATAACAGAAGTAAACAGGATATGTTAACGTGCTGCTAAATTAATAACTGATAAAGTTCTACCATAAGAACACAGGGGAGAAAGGGAAAGGAAGGGGAGAAATCGAATACCATCATGGAAGTATCAAACAGAGAAAACTATAAAGCAATTAAGATAAGCAGTGTCACTGTTAGAAGACTATAGAAGAGGGAACAGATCAACAGAAATACTAAGAAAGTTAGATGTGATAAAAGCAATGCGCAATATTAGAACAGACCAGGATCTATCATGCACTATTGCAAATAATCTAAAAATTTCAGCACAGGCGGAAAAACTTAGAAGATACACAGATAAATATAAATGAAAAGTACAAAATAAACAATTTATTGATGACCCAAAAAACTTTTTATAGAGTATTGTATTGGGAAACAAGGTAAAAGTAATTGAAAGACTGCCAAAAACAGAAGAAATAAGATACATTTTGGAGAAGTATCTATGAAGATCCTGTGGAACATACTAAAGATGCTAAATGGATAGAAGAAATAAAAGAAAGAAAAAGAAGTTTAAGGGTGCAGGATATACAATGGGATGAAGTAACAGCCAGAGAAATTGAAACAAAGTTAAGAAAAGCCTCTAATTGGAAAACACCAGGCCCAGATGCAGTATCTAACTTTTGGTTAAAAGTATTAACATCATTGCAAGAAGATTTAGCCATGACTAAAAACTACTTATATGCGCACCCAGAACAGGCACCAATGTGGCTAACAACAGGCAAAACAATGCTCCTACTTAAGAATGAAATGAACCTGCAAGCTACCCTAAAAATTATAGACCAATAACTTGCCTTCCAACGTATAAACTATACATGGAAATTGATGCAGCCAGAGTTTACAGTCATTTAGAAAAAAACTCAATTATGGCAGTAGAATAAAAGGGCAATAAAAGAAGGTCATACAGAACAAAGAATCATTTGTTGTTAAATAAAGTTATACTAGAGAACTGTAAAAAGGGGAAGAATTTAAGTATTGCATGGACTGCCTATAAAAAAAGCATTTAATAGTATCCCACAGTCATGGATAAAAGAGTGCTTAAAAATGTATAAGATACACCCTACACTGATCAACTACATTGCAGTGACCATGAAACAGTGGCAGACCACTCTGCAATTAAGTCATGATAAAGGACAGATTATTATCCCAGGGATAAAAATTCAAAGGTGTGTATTCCAGGGTGACTCTCTGTCACCACTGCTATTCTGCCTTGCCATTAATCCATTAAGCTGTTTTCTAAACAGCTTAGGCCATGGCTATAATCTGGCTCCTAGAAAACAACAAAGTATAAAGACTTCACATCTTCTCCTTGTTGATGATTTAAAACTGTAGAGCTCATCAGATGAGGAACTGAAAGAACAGCTGCAACTTGTCAAAACCTTTTCAGATTATACAAGAATGTCACTTGGTCTTGATAAGTGTGCAAAAGCAACCTCTAAAGCAGGAAAACTGCAACACCAGGAAAACATCAGGTTGGGAGAAGAATGTATGTGGCAATAGCTATAATATTTAAACAGCGTCTAAGCATCCAGATCTTAAAATCATCAGCTCTACAAATAGGCAATGAAGAAATAATATATACCAACCTCAAAATAAAACCATCAACATAACTGGATGCTACTTCCCACCTGGCCAAAACATCCCTCCACTAGAAAACTTCCTCAGCTGGTCTACCCATCATCTTCCCCAAGAAACTATAATTTTGGGTGATTTCAATATTGACTGGCAATCCTGTTCTGGCAACCATCCAACCCATCATCTAAACCTTCATGGCTTCACCCAACTAGTCCAATCGTCAACCAGGATAAATTAAAACTCCAAAAAGCACACTAGACTTGATTGGATACTAGACAGTAAGAGGCCCCAGTCATATATAGCAGGCTGATTTTCAGATAGCCTCAGTGATCACTCCCCAACATTCCTACTCAGAAAACACCTATACCAAGCTAAACCTGTCATCTACCGTCAAATAAGTAAAATAAACTAAACTTTAACCCACTCACATTCATCTCATCCCTCAAAGAATGTAACTGGCATCCTCTAAAGTACCTCACTCTTGATGACACAGTTGAATTTTTTAATACTACCTTCCTGAGCATCCTTAAATACCATGCCCCCATAAGACTTTCCAGAACCAAAGCACAACTCTCCCCATGGCTACAGAAAACCACTAAGTCAGAAATGAAAAACAGGGATAAAGCGTAGGAGCACTGGCACAAAATCCCCTCAACTAGACAGACATTCCTAGAGCTACGCAACAGAGTCAAAAAGCTAATAAAACAGGACAAATTCCAATACCACCAGTCTGCCCTACCTCATTCAACACTCACTTCACACAAACCATACAATCACTAGCTAGACAACACAACCACCCTCCCCCTCCAACCCACACCTTCAATTAGTAATTTCCCCACTGTCTTCTCTTTTTCTCCAGTTCCTACCTCCAACATAAAAAAAACTCTTAACTAAACTTAAGCCCACCAAATTAGCAGCAGACAACCTCCCAAACGAATACCTACAAATCGTAGCTGATGCTCTAGTCTACCCAGTATCCATCTTGATTAACCGATCTCTGTCAGAAAGTTACGTTCCCATACTATGGAAAATATCATATTTAATTCCCCTCCAAAAAGGCAGCCTCTCTACAGAACTAACCAATTACTGCCCCTTAGCTATTCTCTCTCTCTACTCTCCAAAATACAAGCGAGATGCATTCATTCTCATGTCTCAGACTACCTCCTTACTAACAACCTCCTTTCCAATACTCAGCATGGTTTCTGACGAAACCATAGCACCACCACTGCCTTACTCTCCTTTACTAACACTATCCTTCAGCATAAAAACAATGGCTATCTCTCCTCTGCTACTTTCCTAGACCTATCTAAAAGCATTTGACATGGTCCCACACAACCAACTCATCTCTGTCCTCAATAACCTATCCTTCTCTCAATCAGTCACCAACTGGTTTCAAAGTTGCCTGTCTGACCGCCAATAATCCGTTGTATGGCAGAATGACACATCTCCCCAACTACCTGTGTCTATAGGGGTTCCCCAAGGATCCATCCTTGGACCCCTACTCCTTTCTATTTTCACCAATAATCTAGCCTCTGTCACCAAACATGGCACACTCATACAATACACAGATGACTCAACCATCATCTGCTCAGCCCTGTCCCTACCCAAACTGCAAAAAGTCACACAGGAAGCTTTTTCCTCTGTTGAAACTTGGTTATCCGATGCCCAATTAATACTCAACTCAAACAAAACTAAACTACTCATCTTCCAACCCATCAAACATACTCAAAACAACTCTCACTTTAACATCACAGCAAAAGACAACAACAATACACCCAACAGAACACACCAAATTGCTAGGAGTGGAAATAGACAAACTAAAATTTGACATTCACATATCCATGACCATAAAAAAAGTCCACAAAAAACTGGGAGCGTTATACAGAAATAAGCAACTTCTCACCACAGCAGCAAAGATTTCAGTAGCAAATTCCCACCTTATATCCACCCTACTTTATGCCTCTCCAATATATACCAACCTAAGGCAATGCGATCTAAACAAGCTCGAGATCTGCTATAACAAAATCTCCAAATTTGCCACAGGGGCATCCTACCGTAGTCACCACTGTCTCTCACTTACTGAAATGGGCTGGCTTGAACTCCCTCACCTCCTTCAATGGTATCAACTCACACTCGCCCACAAACTAGTAAACCATCCACTAAAAGTCCCATCCCTCCAGAATCTACTCCAACCCTATCGCACCACCAGACCACTAAGATCCAGCAACAAAAATCACTTACAGGTCACTAAAGCCAATAACTCTGCTGGAGAAGCACTATTCTCCAGCAAAATGCTGGAGAAGCACTATTCTCTTGCGCCATAGCCAAATTATGGAACTCTCTCCCACCTACAATTACCTCCGTACCATCATGCATCCACTTCAAAACTTTACTAAAAGCGCACCTAAAAACATGCTGGCTATGCCCTTGCAACTCCCCCTCTAATATCATCCACCCCATCCACCCATTACCTTTCTTTCCACCCCACTAACTACCTTGATTATAGCAAGCTTGGATGCTCATATGCCTAACTACTTATTATACAGCAGGAACTTCTTATTGTAACAGTTGTTAATGGCAGTTATGTACTTCACAGATGATAAAGATTCTAGTTGTCTACTGATGTACTATGCTCATCTGTAACTATGTTTGTAACAGTTAATTGCTATGTTGATCAAATTGTTAATTGCTATGTAAATCCAATGTAACTACTGTCTGTATATTTTAACTGTGGAGCTTTTCTCCCCGGGCCTCCACTGAAAATGGACTTGCGTCCAGTCAGACACTCCCCGGTCAACAAATGTAAATATATAAATAAATAAATAAAATGTGATATAAAAGAACTTGAGCAATAGGGAGTGTATAAATATTTGGGAATTGATTAAGGATCAGCAATAAAACATGAACAAATGCGAATAAAACTTAGTAAGGAATACTTTAGAAGACTTAAATTAATCCTGAAAACAGCACTGACATCTAGGAACAAAATCCAAGCTATAAACCAATCTGCTCTTCCTGTTCTAACTTATAGTTTTGGAGAGAATGACTGGTCCCAAAACATGTTTTCCTGTCTAATCTGTCCAAGAAGGATGCTTCATGTTCACCAAATGATTTATAAAAATCAGTGTATACCAAGAGTGGTGCAGCGGTTAGCATTGCCGCCTCACAGCAAGAGGTTCTCTGGTTCGATCCTTGGCTGGGGTGCCTTCTGTGCGGAGTCTGCATGTCTTCCCTGTGGTCACATGGGTTTCCTCCGGATGCTCCGGTTTCCTCCCACATCCCAAAGACATGGTGTAGGTGGATTGAACACTCTAAATTGGCCATAGGTGTGAGTGCGTGCATGTGTGTGCCTTCTGTGGAAGGTTAGGCTGGTAACTCGACACCATAAAACTCCACTGCCAATCATGAGCGGACAGTGATCTGCTGTGGCAACCCCTAACCGGGAAAAGCTGAAAGAAGAGGAGTGTATACCAAGAGTATATATTCCCAGTTCTGAAGGAGGGATGGGCCTCCTTGAAACTGAGTTCATGTACAGATCTGCAATCGTGGGACTCCATACATATCTGCTGACCTCACAAGACCCAAATGTAGTGAAAGTTTTGAAACATGAGGAGAATAAATCTAAGATGCCTTCCCTGCTAAATCTAGAAGAAGCATATCAGAGTTGAGCAGGAATGGAAATCAAACTAGAAAGATCAGTGCTATTGCCATAATGTTTTGTAACATGGCCACAGAAATGATATTTCCTTTATTCCTTAAGCTGTAAAATATAAATTATCTGTGTTCACACCCTTTTCTCACAGTCAACACAGGTAGCACACTTATTCCTCCATCTCTCAAATTTCAAAATTTCAAAGCCCTTTTTGGGGACTGCCGAAGTGAAACACTCTTTCATATTTTATACAAAGCTGCAGTTTTTAGTTTCAACTAAGATTTTAGATAGATAACATACCTTTCAAAACAAAAAGATAGCCATGGACCTTGTCTCCTCTCCTATGATCATCACATGGCAACTGTTGTCAGGAAATTCCTCTAATTAGCACAACTAATAGCCAAAGATACTTCATTGAGATCTAAAGATGCGACTGTCCTCCTATATTCAGCACTGATCAGACCCATTATACAGTACAACCGTCTTGTCAGTATGTATCTTAAGTGACATCTCAACAAACTCAAAAAAAAAAAGACTTCTATCCAATACATCTTTAGTCTTAAAAAACATAGTTATCCAAGTCCCTTATTCTATTACAGACTCTTGAGAAATGATCTATGTCTTGATTATCATGCCATTAGAGATCTCGTGTTCCTTGATTTCCTATATTTCAGTAAGACAAACAGCTCAGCTAACACTAGAACTAGTGACTTGTACCTTCATCGGCAGACAAATAGAATGTGAAGGATATCACCCATCTCATCCCCCTTCTCCATAAAAAACTTTCTCTGCAGGTTAAGTAATATGAGTCAGTATCATCCTTCGTGTCATCCCCTGGACGACAGCATGGGAGCTCTCACATTTATGTCAGTACTAACTATTCTCTCTCTCCCTGAGAAGTCCTGTAAAGCCAGAGGGTGCAAGGCTTACATGGCCATTAGACTACAATAACCTTGAAACTTCTCTGAAAACTTTATATCCTGCATCCTGGTGAACAGTATGCATTTTGCATGGACATGGTTAGATGGAGTGGTGGTGGGTGGGATTTGATACTGTACAACCTGTGTTATAACCTTTACACTTACTCAGGTGCCAAAAATGACCATGTAATAGAAACCAACACCCTCTTCTTTACAGTAGAAGTCACTTACTATAACCATCTGATACCTAAATCTGAAAAACAAAACTGCTTCTTATACACCATAGCATTACAACTAGAAAACAAGAAGTAATTGTTCCTTCCAGATGTAGACAAACATCACCATGCTGTAAGAGACTTGCATCACTAACCTTGAACTTACATGTAATATTAACGATGGTAGATGAGTAAAGTGAAGCAGGCGTGGACCTTCTTAGTGACTGCTGCTACTACATATCACACACTTACTCATATCAACAAGGATTTTACTTAAAATATAGTAAGCCTCAATAATAATGCTGGAAAGTCTAATAAATGAAATTGTCAAGTAGGTTACTAGTGATTGTGAGATCAAATCACATGCAATATGTTGAAATCACAATACAATTTTCTAAAAAAAATGAGGTTACACAACGGCAACTCCATTTGTGATGTACATTCACGCAAATATGTGACTACGGATGTACTTTTTACAGCCCAAATACAAGGTTTTCAAGCATAAACTTATTTTATACATCAAAAAAGCATTTCATCTAACACTGAAAGCTAACAATTTCCATACCTGTTAATTACGTTAACATTTTAATGTCCTGCTGTCCATAAATCAGTCTGCAGTTCAGCAGCAATACACTAAACAGCATATTTATTTATTTATTCATGGATTCATTGCTTCCCTGCAGGACGTCATGTAACAGCTCCTCTAGCTGCAGGCAGCATCAGTCGAGCCATATTCATTCATTCTTTGGGGTGGGAGCCAGGAATCACTTCCAAGTTAGGTGAGAGCTTTACTGGCCATTTGTTCCTGCCTGGGAAGCCTTAGCAGTCCACATGTGCCCCAGTGGTCAGCATTGGTCCTACAGGACAGCCTACCATTGACCTGGATCGAGCACCCCCTCCCCTTTGGTGGCCTGCTGATCTCTACTACATGCCTCCTTCCAAGGGGATGGTGCCTCTGCATGCAGAATCCCATCAGCATGTGCATCTGTACTATGGCAGCCCTTGCTCCCTCTGTCCATATTCCACACTTAGCATTCCCCCTGGGTGTTACCCACGTGGCAAGACAGAGATGCCCCACCCCAAGATGGCTAAGCTGGTAGTGGCTGTGCATTTCCACCCTCACCTGCCAGCTCTTACAAGCCCCCAGGCTTCTAGCTGTACTTATTTGCAGTGCAGTCAGGACGTTATCCTTCTACAACACAGACGGGGCTGCACATTTACATTTTATTTTTATCAAAAATAGCATAGTTAATCCAAGAAATGAGAAAAGACTGATCTTGGGCTATTTTAATAGCGACAAAAACAGTTATTTTCCTAATGCATACCGTCCTGCCTCAGTGACTCTAACTAAAATGAATATGAACTGACTAAATGAACATTTCTAAGCCATCCTGTTAACTCTACTGAAAAATTGAAAGATTTGTAACAACTACATGAGATGAACAGTAAACATTCACATTTCAAGTTGGGTCAGTGGCTCGGACATCAGTTGTAGCTAATGCAGGGAGGATGGTCATGCCTATAAGAAGGGAACAGACTATGGCTACTGTATGCCACAATTCCTCTGAAAAGGGGCAGCATTTCAAGGGATGGCCTGGAGGTAGTCATTCACCCACCATGTTACTATTTCAGTAATTCACAGGAGTAAACATTCACATAGGGAGAGTTTTGGAGTCCTAATTATGATGGAGATCACTTGTCCCCTCCATCCAAGGAAGGGGTCAGTGCCTATCAAACATACCCTCCTTGTCAGGCTCCTAGTGAGGGTTCAAACAACCTCCTGCACTGGAAATACCTAGTATGAAGGAACAAAAGAATAGATTCTAATTGGGAACAGCTTGCTGGTCAGCAGACAAAAAGAAAGCAAAAAGCACCCAGAAACAAAATGCTCACCTGCATGCCTTACCATTTTCTTCCATCTCAGTTTTCCAATGTCCAGCTAAATCCAATTTAAAATAAAAAAAAAAGTTTGTTTTTTTTGTGGGTAATACTGGTAAAGTGGTACTGATGTCACTACTGCTTCAAGCAGATTGAGAAAACAGATTTAGTGGCACTCAGTTTTCTGGCTTTGTGCTTTACTGAAAAGCACAGTGTAATAAGTTGGCACACTTATGTTGCTGCAGTTTGCAGCACAAATATTACAAAGTACCTAACTATATTAATAAAATAATTTAATTTCACCCACCCCTTAATTTGATTTATTAAAAGTCTTTTATTAAATCAAGTTGTGGGGAGAAAGATTTAGGGTTTAAAATTGGTGTGTAATTTAAACAGTTGGTGTTGCATCTTTCGGCTTTTCCCGGTTAGGGGTCACCACAGCGGAACTCCGGTCCGTTAATGATTGGCAGTAGATTTTTACGTACCGAGTTGCCAGCCCTGACGTACAACCTTCAACGAAGGTACGCTCATTCATGCATGTTTCCACACAGAAGACACTTTAGCTGAGAATCGAACAGGACGTCTTATTGTGAGGCGACAACGCTACCACGGTTGAGAAATATCTGTTGCAGTCAAGCTCAATCGATTACTGATGTCTATGTATAAAGCTCCACTTAAAACATCACTTAAAGGATTTGCGCTTAAATGCCAGTTATATTTGTGATTTCACAGAAACAGGCTCAGAAATCCATTTGTTCTCTGCAGAAACTTTTTCAGCTAAGGAGTATTTTCAGATAGTTAAGCATTCAGATGTTTAAGGAAGCCATGTTATACTACATCCATCTTACAATTTCTGGAAAGCAAGACAGTCTTCTTTATTCTAAATGCTTTAGCAAAATGTCTTTTTGACAAAATCAACCAATAATTGTTGCTGCTAGCATTGCTTTTGGCATACTGAATATCCATAACTTTGAAACAGTCTTTAAATAATTTTGCCAAATTTCTTGTCTTAGCCCACCTCTCTAACCAGCACCAAACATATTCAAAACAGTGCAGCACATTCATGCTTCTATAGGGACAGACACACACACACACACACACACACACACACACACACACACACACACACACACACACACACACACAGGATTTTGAGAAGTAATTATAGACGTCAACACCTAAAATGATGCAGTTTTCACTATATTGTTACACTCCATTCCCAAATGAGAAAGGTTTACCTAGACTAGGACACAACTTGCTATGAGGGAGAGGTCTGATTGTTTTTCCTTTCTTGTATTTTTTGTTGCTTTATTGCCTTCTTCTATTTTGTATTCTGTAATTCATTTTTTACACTGTATTCTACTTGTACTCAGCTTTTAATTGCATATTTAAACTAGGAAAGAGACAACAGCTGTGTCTCTTGTGAGTCACTCAGAAATTACAAAAGGTCAATTAAGGTTAATAACCTGAGAAATGAGGGTGGAGCTAGGAATTAAACCTTCTATTTAAGGGGTAAAATAAAATAGTCCAAGGCTTTACTACAAAAGCTCATCCAGACTCTGCCATAACTTGATGTCTGGGAAAGGTTAGTTTGTTTTGTGTTCCTGTATTTTGTGTTGGTTTACTGCCTTCTTCATGTTATATATTGTGACTCCTTTTCTTTACATTGTGTTTTACTTGTGTTCTGTTTTTAAATGCATATCTGAACTAAGAAAGAGGCCGCAGCTGTGTCTCTTGTGAGCCAAACAGAAGTTACGTTTTCTCCACCTTCCCACCCTGGTACTATTGTGTTTTTAAACTCAACTGTCTTTCTAGTTACCTGCCCCTTATGTTAATTTGAACACACATCTCTTTCCCACTCCTCTTTCATTGGCTATTGTGAGTAAGCACAAAATAATCATTTTGTTAAATCACTTCCCTTCAACTATTTAAATTTAATGGCCATCCCACTGTAATCCCATAGAAGCAGAATACAAAGTGCCCACCCCTTCCAATCTATCTTGTTCTTTGAAAAAAATTAGTGGCTCTCCACTTAGACAGCTAAAGCTTAAGCTACCCCCTCTTTCATATCTTACTGCTTAGTGCTCACTGCAGCTCTTAGGGTATTACCCTTTTTTTCCATCTTACCTTTAAATTCTGCAACATCTACACCAATTACTGGTGAGCCCACATTCTGCTTCTTAGTAGTCATCTTGGGATTAGTGCTTCTCTTTTGCTCCTGGTGAGAGAAGGAGCATAAGAACATTATTTCTTGGAAACTGACCAGAAAGCTTAATAACTGCTTCACAGGTTCCAGTTTCAAATTGTTCCTTGTATTTTGCTTCTGGTGAGAGAAGGCGCAGAGTGCAGAGATTCCTGATTCAGCAACACACCAACAGTCAGATTCCACCAACGTTCTTTTATTAACGATCTGGTACCTCGGCCATTCGCCTTCAAAGGATCACATTACAGCTTTGAAAATAAGCTCTATTTATATCACAAACTAATTGATAAATTAACAATTAGTTTAATTGAACATCAAAATTTAAAGTGATCTTTGCTTCAACATTAAATAAGATGCAGACATTTACCTATAATAGTATGTCTAAACTATTATCAAAGTTTAAATCTTTATACATAAATTTTATAATAATATTACTTTCTTTTGTAATCAATGCAAATTTTAAATAGCTTTTATATCAAAATAGAAAAAATAACATATTATTTACTATTTATTAATACATAGTTTATCAAATAAATGATTAAATAATTACATAATTCGCTCTCAGTAGATCAAAAGCACATATAAATTCTTTGATATGTCTATATATATGTATATATATATATATACACCCAATATATACAAAAACAAAATGCATATAAAATGAATAACAATAAGATAATGTGCACAAATTGCTCTTCTAGATTCTAATTACAGACCCAGCTCTTGATTGAGACCAAATGGTTTTAAAGTTTTATATTTTATTATCATCCTAGTTTCTAGTTCCAAAGTTTAGCTATTAAATCATCTCCCTTACGAATAGAAGGTTTCCCCAGTACACTAAATCTCAAACTATTACTGCAACCATCATGCACATCCAAAAAATGCTTAGCAACAGGACTAGTGACATTCAAATTTCTAATATCCTTAAGATGTTCTAGAATTCTAGTTTTTATCATCCTTTTAGTTTGTCCCACATACCAAATGTCCTTGCAAGAACACCCTATTATGTATACTACACTAGTAGACTTACAATTAAAGAAATGTTTGGAAGTATGAAATATGTTATTAATAGTATCAATATTAATTGCTCTGTTACATATACTGCATGAACCACAAGCAAAAGTGCCCAACCTCACAGGGATAGGTGTAATAGGTTGTACAAAATTATTATTCAGAATTTCTCTTAAATTCTTTCCCCGTCTAAAGGAGAAATTCACTTGATTGGGGAATAATTCACCAATGTTATCATCTTCACAGATTAGATACCAGAATTTTCTAACTGAAGAGACAAATGTTTTAGAAAAAGGGGAAAATTTAGTTATAAAAAATATATTTTCTCAACATTATCCTTTACTCTGATTACCTTTCTATCAGAATATGTTCTATCAGAATATGTTGCAGTGTTGTCCCTTCTATTAGATAAATTTGTATTCTTAATCACACTATCTCTACATTTAGATAGAGTATTATATTCATATCCTCTATTCAATAATCTATGGAATACTAGATCTAGTTCTCCATCTATGTCTTCCTTAACACTGGTGTGGTCCCGAATTCTTTTAAATTCCCCAAATGGTAGGGCCTTTATTAAATGCTCAGGATGCATGCTAGTGGCATGTAGGAACAAATTTACTGAAGTTTCCTTCCTAAATGGTTTAAACTCAATATTCATATCTTTTTCAAACAAAACTAGATCTAGAAAGTTGATCTTATTTCTATTGGTTTCATAAGAAAATTGCAGCTTATGTTAATTTTGATTAAGCACTTCAAAAAAATCCATAAAATCACAAATATCTCCTTTACAAATAAAAATTAAATCATCTATAAAACGTTTATATATTACTTTGTTCTTAAAGAAGTTAGTAGAATAAATGTATTTCTTTTCAAAGTAATCCATATAAATGATGGCATAAGAAGGTGCATAAGCTGCACCCATTGCTGTACCCTTTATTTGTAGGTAATATTGGTTATTGAAACAGAAATAGCTATGAGTTAAACAGAATTCCAAAAGGGTGATAAGAAAATTGGTTTTTGGTCCCTCACCCATCATATTTGATATAGATTCTAAACCCCATTTGATGCTAATATTGGTATATAAAGATTTAATATCCACAGTGACCCAATAATAATCACATTCCCATTTCACATTCACCAAATTGTTAATCAAATCTTGTGTGTTTCTTATGTGAGCTGCTACCTTACATAGATAGGGCTTAAATTGTGAGTCTAAAAATAAATTAACATTCTCCAAGAAAGAACCTATCCCAGAGATGATAGGTCTCCCAGGAGGTTCTTCCAAATCTTTATGAATCTTGGGTAATGCATACATAATCGGTGTAGCTGGTTTTTGAATATACAATTTCTTAACATCAGTATGCATAAAGAAACCCAAGCGCTCACCCCTTTCCAGTAAAAATAACAACTCATCATTATAAGACACCATAGGGTCACTGTCCAATCTCCTATATTCATCGGGGTTCACCAACAGTTTATTCACCATATGTAAATATTTAGTTCTATCCATTATAACCCAATTTCCACCCTTATCAGCAGGTTTGAAAATGTATTCATGTTTAACTGATTTCAAAACTTTCAAAGCTTGCCATTCGTTCTTGTTTAAGTTAAAACATTTCTGTTTTTTACAAAACTCACTAAACAAAGTTTCAACTTCCCTCAAAAGAACCTTTTGAAATAATGAAATGGCAGGTACAGAAATATGGGGCACAAAAGTATTTACCCTCTTGAATCCAGGTAATACTAGCCTACCATATCCAATACAGAAATCAACATTTTCAACATTTTCATCACTGGATAAATCATTATTGACATCCAATATATCAGATTCTAACTCATAGTTATAAATAGACAAATTACACAAGTCATCATCCATTTCTGATTCACTAGATTCATTCGAAGTAGCGTTGCAATTAATGGATCTCTCCATTTTAGAAAAATGAACTCTCAGCAACAATTTTCTAATAAACCGTTTGACATCAAAATAAATGTCAGCTAAGGATGGGAAGAAGGTGGGAACAAACTTACTTCCCTTGTGTAAAACACTTTGCATTTCCGAACTCAAAACTAATTCAGACAAGTTCACACAATATAAAGGAAGTTTGTTAGAAAGTACTACTGACAAACCTTCATTTGAGTTTGTTTCTTCCCTTCCTTCCATTCCTCCCATTTCTTTCCTTATTGTATTCTTCAGTTTGAAAGTTAGAATTGTCACTGCTGTTGTTGCCAGTACCTATATTAACCTCACGATTTAAGGTTCTGCTCATCGCCGTTGTTGTCTCAGCAAAAGAAACATTTTTTGAAGAAGTACCCTCCGCTGATGAAGCCGACGACGCTGACAGTCCTCTACGTTTGGAACTACTGCTCCAAGTCCTGCCCCTTGACCTATTACGGGTCCTGTGCGTAGGTTCACGTTGCCAGTTGAACAAAGTGCCGGTTTCATAGTCTTTAATATCACGGATTAACTTGTTTCTTTTGCGCTGCACAATGTCAATTTCTAGTTTATTAATTTTGTCACTTAGTGCTGACATTTGGATGTCATAATTCAATTCCGTTACCAAGCTATTTTGTAAAGTCATAATGTCACTTTTAATTTTTTCATGGTTGCGTTGGTTGCGCTTGATAAGTATCTTAAGCCAACCAATAGTGCACGATAACGACACTTGTTTCCATTCATTTAGAAGATCTATTTCTTCTTCAGAAAAAGGGGTAGCCGGCAGTTTATCCACCCGCAAACCCCGTGGTGTAATGTCAAGGCTAACATACTTCTCCAGCAACCGTGTATCGAAGTAAACTGCTACTTCCTTAGACATTAATTTAGACAATTCATTAAAACGTTCATCAGCAGCTGCATTGTTACCTCCAATATTCCAAGGATCAAGATGTAAATACTTTTTATCACGCTCACTCAGGAGATTAGAAAACATGAATGAGCAGATTCCTGACTCTTTCTGGTTGGGAAGTGAGTGTCCATGCTTGACCTTCCTTATTGATTTGGTTGATATTCACGGCATCTACCAAGAAAAGGCTACAATATGCTTATAAACCCTTACATTAAGACTGTGGATAACCAAACAAGCTAGGGCCTGCTTCTCACCTTGGGATTTGTGCTACTGTTTTGCTCCTGGTGAGAGAAGCAGCAAAAAAGCAATGTGTCCTAGCAGAGAGAGGCTGTGGTGAGACCAACAATAGCAGCAGTCAGGCAGTAGCCTATCAGGTGACCCTCTTTTCATCACTCTTTGCAAGCTAATTCTTTCTGTTCAGTAAGTACTGCTTGATTTGTTTCTAGCTTCAGAATATCTGCCTAAACACTTTATCCACATATCATCAGGCTCTACTTTTTAGTTTCTCAAGTGTTTGGCAGTGTCCTGTATAGCCACAGACACCTTGACTTGACAATTTTCCAATAAAAGCACCACTGAAATTTCACCAATACCTACTTGCACACAGGACAACTAGCTTGCCGTCACAAGCATTGCCCCCACAGTTGCAAACCAGGTAGTCCTGACATTACTTTATATTCTCACTCCAACTGTCTAGTCAATAAAAAATGGAGTGGTTGCCATGGAAATGAACTCACCCTCTATCTCCATTACCAGTCTGGTGGATATGGGGAGATCTATACCTGGCATACAAGGCATTGTCAGACCCTGTTCTGACAGACCTCCTGCATATCTGCAAAAAAAAAAACAGCACCAGATTTACCCATTCCAAAGACTTAAAGCTTACCTGTGATACAAACAGGCCTGCTGGAGAGACAGATATGTATCCCAGAGACTACCCCTTTTTTGGAACAGGCTCCCCATCCATGTGAAGAAGTTCCTCCCTAACCCAATTCAAGTGTAACTTGGGCAATTGTATGGGGAACAGGAAAGTCATCCTTGGTTTGGCACCTATGTCTCTAATGGACACAGTTAGCCTGTAAAAGGTTCATCTACCAGCCCCTGCTTGTAAATGTTTCACCTCCCAAGGTCCTGCTTACACTTATCAAGGGTACCAGAACTTGTCAGAGATTTGTGATGCACAGCTAAGCTTAAAAAGGCCCTTGTGGTTATTAGCCTAGTAAACATCTAGGAACCTAATTCTTCTCAGATAGTTTGTACTGCTGTTTTACAATGACTACTTTCACAAGAGACACTGTGAAGGGATGATGAGCACAGAAATGGAAACTCTTGGGGAAAAATGTGGCCTTCCGTCTGTGCCTTTGTATCACTGCCTCTACTCACAGTTCTAAGCTCCTGGGACTATGTCAAAAAGCAATAAGATTATTAGTCAGGAAAACAGCTTCAGGGATGTCAGTGTGCAAACAACTGCCAGAAAATGTTCTTGAAAGCTTAATATAACAGTATAACCACATCTATCAAGCACATCTTTGTAAAAGGATCATACTGCGTGCAGCTTAGTGACATTTAAAAGAATATCTCAGTTTATACATTCTGCACAACAGACTTTAAATAGGTACATTGTAGATAATCTGGGATTCCCTAATCTAGTGTGCAGCATGTATAAATCTGAGCCGTGGGTGTAGCCAGGCTTTTTTGGGATTTTACACTTGAATGTTGTGCTACCAACAAAAGTAGGCATACATTTCTGATTTTTATACCAAAGCCCTGTGGTGCTACCTCTTCAGAGCATAATTTCCCATTTTTACATATCTTTCTTAAATTAAAGATACACTACACATATGTAATTATTAGCAGGGATATGCATTTTTTGTTTTCATTGGCTAATGACAGAAAAATATCATAACTTGACAGAAAGCATTCATAACTTGGGAAAAAATTTCCCCAGCTCCCTGCAAAAATGAAAATGTATGTACCCATTACTGTTATTACTACCCTTCACAAAAGAAACTTACTTCATCAGTTGCAACTCTAAAAAAAATATGAATAATCCCAGGTAAATTTCAAGAGAAAGGGAATGCAGCCTGCTCAGGTTACCACCAAAGGGCAACTCTGATAACTTAGGGAAAGCCATCTGCTGACTTCCCATCAGAAACTAACCAAGAAATATACATCTAAGGACAACTGGCAATCCAACATAAGGCAATTGTTTTTGGCTGAATGTATTAGTCTTGTGATTATAACCTACTTATTATAAGATCAAATAAACCCAGCAAACTCCAAGAAAAACATTCCCAGTGTCAACAAGATGATTGGAAGTGAAGAGCAATACTGTACAGCACGTATCTGCTATCTGATGAGGCGTATGAAATTAGAGAAAAAAGTCAGGACGTACAGAGCTAAATGAAGCACTGATCAAGTCACAGAATAGTTATTTGATTGGCACATATATAAATAAGAAATTGCAAATCATTGTAGTGGTGCTGTGCAAAGTGGAAGGGCAGATGTAAAAGGACTCCCACACTGAAGTAGTAGTAACGTAATGTGCAGAAGGGTAAACATAAAGGCCCCAATTTATAACTACCACACAAACAGCATGTAATTATAACAAACATTTCACCATTCCCAAACAGCCAGCAATGTTAAAATCTAAGCAGCGAATATCTAGACCAATCTAAAGCACAGCTGCATGCAAATTTAACTTCAACTATACAGGTGCACAAAGACATTTAAGAGCATTATATCTCCACTCAAAATATTTTACCTTGCATAAAAGACAAATTAATAAACAACTGTTTTAGAAAAATAATGACAACTGGCTATTTTTTATTCCCTTCATTATATGGTCAGTCAAGCAATACCAAATAGGAACACTTTCAGCCATGATCCAAAAAACACAACTAAAAAACATATGGATGTAATACAACAGAACAAAGACTGAATGTTGTTGTTGTTTGTCTTTCGTCTTTTCCCGGTTAGGGGTCGCCACAGTGGAACTCCAGTCCGCTAATGATTGGCAGTTTGTTTTTTTTAAGGTGTCGAGTTGCCAGCCCGATGGCCAACCTTCAACGAAGGCATGCCCATTCAACGTATGTCTTTCGAACGCCCACTCGACCGCGGGGAGGACATGCAGACTCCACACAGAAGGCACTCCCAACCCAAGCAGAGAATCGAACGGGAGAACCTTTTGCTGTGAGGCAATAACGCTACCTCTGCACCACCGCAGAAGTAGAACAAAGACTGAATGTTGTGTGAAAATTATGGCTCTAACATTATACCAAAACAGAAAAGATATGGGGTCTACCATTAGACTGAACTTTTAACAGAGTAATAAGGTTTGGTGTGCTAACCAGAGTAACCCATGAGTCCTGGGTGTGGTCCCCTTGTTTATATTATCAATTGGGTAACTAACAAAAGTTACTTAACCAGGAAGTGGTCCTGGTCTTCCCCCTTAAAGAGACACTAATCTAGTGGACTTAACCTAGTTAACAAATAAATAACATTTAGATACCAGACTGAAAAAGAAGACTAATTTAGATATTTTAATTGCAAAAAGAAAAAACAACTATAGTTATACAGTCAATGCACCCAAATAAAGTACATAGCTAAAAGGACAGTCAGGCCATCATATCATAGCATATCAAACACCTAATCAGAGTCTTATAAAGACTCTGTGTGCCCCAGTAGTCACATGTGGAGGAAGAAAGGGGCATCATACTTACCGAAAATTCTTTCATTCTTCCTCTGGAAGTTAAATGCAGTTCTGAAATCAACATTCTTCAGTCCAACATGTCCGGTATCAGGGAACCCCTGCCAATTATGGCTGAAAGCCACATAGCCAAAATGATCTAGAATATAAAAAAGGTTGCTCACTGCTCTTCTAATGCAGCTAGAATTCCACGAAGAGCAGGGAATGTTTAATTCTCCAGTCAGATATGTTTGCTAATTAACCATCCTGAAAGAAGCCAACCAATGTCATGGCTGCTGGCTAATTAAGAAAACAAACAAGCAAATGAAAAATAAAAAAGCCTTGGAAAATGGGTGGGTGGTGAAACAGAACCTTGCTGTTTAGGTGCAGTCACATTAATAGCATGAGGCTTGTGCTGTGCAAAAAGCAGTATGGTTTAAGGTATTTTCTCTGTTGTTCTTTCTGCTCAAGTACACACAGCCTTTGTGGGGGCCTAAACAGTCGCAAATAATCTAAGGGCCCGTCTTGGCTGTGGGTTGCACTGGTGGATAAGCAAGTTATGCATCTATTGTTAGTTGTCAGGTTCTAAGTAGTGGTGATTCCTGGCCTACTTGCTCGTGCCTCAACCAAAGAGCACTCTGAAACGTACACTTATCATTTAGACAGGCTTTTGTAACTATCCCTTTTCAAGACTTTGTAATCAGGCATTTGGTTTAAGCAGTAGTCCAAATTGCACGTCCTTACACTTCAAAGTGAAATTTGGAAAAAGTGAATCCTCCAGCATCTATTGTCATTATTATTTCATCCTGACTCATTCTTTTTCCTAAATAAAAAGTTGCAGGCATATTTTAAAGTTTACAGAGAATTTCCTTTATGGATCTACTGGTATGGTCTGGAAGCTATTCAAGACCAGAGGCAGATCAATTAGCAGAATATTCCATTTTATGAAATACGCCCCACTTTTAGAAAAAAATGAGTCACATGTCTCCTTATTTTGCTGTAGGGTTACATCTATGTGAATTCTCTATCTGAGAGTAGCTTCAAACCAGTGACAGAGGAATCACAGGGGAGTAATATTCACAGATACTTTTGTCTTACAGCATTTTACTTGTACCTTGTAACAAATGAGTCTACTGAAATATTCCAGCATGTCTACAATCTTGGCATGTCACTTTCTTGATACGTTAATAGTCACAGTTAACAGGCCATAGTCAAAGAAAAGAGTTTAATCTCCTGCCTTGCCTATAAATAACCCCCGAGATCTACCCTTAAGAATCAGGCCATTGGATTTAAATATAAAACAAATGATAGAAAAAAAAAAGCAGACAACTTTACTTCAAACCACTCCTACATTTAAACAAAAAATATTAGGGGAAAGGAACGACTTTGATCCAAATCTCCACTCCTGCATATAGATTTATGTTCTAAAACTATCTACACATAGTGACATATCCGCTTCCTACTGCAACTTCAAAAACTTTAACTGCAACAACTGAAACTGCAAAACAAACAAACAAAAAAAAAACAGCAGCAGAAAAGTGAATACTAAAACTCACTGTTCGCTTTTTAAATCCCTTTTTTCTTTGCAAGAGGCAAGCCTGCCCAGCCCTCCATACCTACCACACACACTTATACACACTAATACCAAGTTCACTGCATCTCAGAGAAAGAGGAAAACTCTGAGATACAACAGTCTCAAACACAGTACATCCTTCTGCACTTTGACACATTCCATCTCGTTGCTTCAGTACTTACAGTTGCAAGTATTGGGCATTCAAATGGTAACCCAATATAGGATACATGCTAAGTCAATGAAGGCATTTATGTCAAATTTAGGCTGGCAGAAAAACAAACTTGATGAAAACAAATTTCAGTAATTTTTACAAAAAGTTTTATTTATTTATTTTCTTATCCTTTCTTGCCTGGGTTAGTCCCACTAGGCTAGTGGCTTCTTTTCAGCAGAGACCTGAGCTGACATTTATACTACTTGGGGAAGTTTGGTCAGGGCATCGGGAAACCTCCCCTACTAGTCATTGTTGTGAGTGGGAGCTATTTTGGAGGAGCACTTCCTGCTTCCATTGCAGGTGCAGAAAAGGTCCAGAGAAACAGGGCAGATGGAGAGAGAAGGAGATGATGGAATAATGAAAGAAATGTAGGAGAAAGCAAATATCAAGACTGGAGAATGTGTGCAGGATTCTGAGGAAATGTTTCAAAGAAACCTATTTGATGGAGATGAGGAAGAAAATGAAGGAGATGTTTCCTGGGAGGACATTATGGAGAAAATACAGAAGGAGGCTGCAGAGACAATCCTGAAAACTAGTGTTGAGATGGAAAACAAAACGTATGCAGAGAAAGAAAGTAAAAGAAGGCAAAAGTGGAGTAGCAGAAAAGAAGACAGAAGAAAATGAAAATTGTAAGTACGTGGTAAGGATTCAAAGTAAAGAAAACAAAGAAATGGACGGATACAAAGTATGGGACAATATAACAGCTCCTTTGGATGTAGAAGCACATGAGGCATTTACACTCATTAACAAAGAGACATTTTGTGACATTACACTGGAGACTGTTATTTCAATGGAAAATTTTCTTGGAGAATATGAAAAAAAAAGACTAACCTATTAAATCTTTATGTGATGAAAGCATTTAACACGGAAATTAAAAAAGGGAAAATAATGTACAATTTTGAACAGAGGTAGAAAGAGAGACTTTGAAAGGACATTTGAAGGCTTTATGTAAAGAAGCAATGGACATTGCTAAAGTTTAGGACAAAAGGGGTTTATGGACTGGTGACTGGGATTATAATATTGTGTTAAAAACAGAAAACTATACGGTTTACTATTGAAACCTTGAAACTGCATAGGTCGACCCTAAATCCTGAATCTGGAACAGCAAAATTGCAGCCAGGTTTAAACTGAATACATCAACACCCGTAGTTCGATGTATTTGACATAGCAGGAGGTGATGTCAGTCACTCATGCTATGCAGGTTACCGTACCTTGAAATTCCACAGTCAACAGTATGTACATTTTACTATATTGCAGGACGGGCAAACCCCCCTGCACCACCCACACCCCCTGCAAATGATATATACCAACTCTGAGCTCGCACTACAGTGCGGAAATGGATTAATTCCCTGTTCTACATGGAACTGCGATCTCCACTCAAAATTCTGAACTCAAATACTCGAACTACAGTACCCATTTGATGTGCTGAAGTCAATGTATTTGGGTTTTGCAAAACTGCCCATTGGAAAACTGCATTTCGATAGTGTCACTCTCAATCAAATGCAGTTCGCAATGGTGATAGTAAACCAAACTATACATATACCAAGCATGACAAATGTGGAGGGTAGTAAGGGTGTCGTGAAATACTGGGACAACCCAAAACATTTTTTTTTTAATTAAGGAGAAAAGAACATTTGATAAGTAACTGTGACAAAAGAAAATGTTATATCTGTGGGGAAATGGGACATGATGCAAAAAATATGAATTAAAATTTTATAAATGTAAAAAAATGGATATTTATGGATGGAGTACAAAAATGAATACAACAGTAAGGAAAAGAAAAAAGAAAAAAAAGAGAACAAAATGAACAAATAAAAGAAATTTTAGAAGTGGTAGAAACAGAAGAAAAATTGGATGAGAAAGAAAATAATAAAGATGACACAGAAGAAAATTCTGAAATAAGTCATGAAGAAGACAAAATGGGAGGTAGTAAAGGAAATTCTAAAATATAAAAATGTTTTTTCCAGTGGCAATATGATGTGATAAAAGTATAGAATGAAAAATATAAAATAACATATAATTCACTGGAAGATTTAAAACATAATGATTGAAATTAGCTGACAAAGGAAAAGAATTATAAGAAAAAAATCAAGAAAAATACAAGAATTGTTATATAAGCAAAGATATTTTTTACAAGGAAAAAGAGTAGTAGTATTGAATTACTTAAGCAGATTCGTAAAGGAAGATTGTGGTATAATGAGAGAAATAAAAATGCAAAAGGAGCTATAAAAAAAACTCAGGAAAATGTTATCAATATTGTAGTACAATATGTACAAGAAATATTTAAAGAAAAATTAAGGTAGTTAAAAACATGGTAAATAAAAAAAAAATTAACAGAAAAATAAAATAAAGAGTTGGAAAGGGAAATTTCTTTAAATGAGCTAGATAAAGTATTAGCACAAGTAAATATAGATTTGGCTGACAGCCCAGATGGAATACGGTATGAAATGTATAAAAATTTAAGGGATTTGCAAAAAAAAATTTTTTTTAAAGATTTTGAACGAATGGTTAAATTAAGTTTTTTTTGTATAAATAATTGTGTAGTAGAATACTTAAATTCATATGGAAGAAGGAAGATAGAAGATAATTAAAAATACTTAAGACCAGTAGTACTGAATAATGATTATATCATCTTTATGAAAATATTACAAAAGAGATTTGAACCTATAATGGAAACATTATGGAAAATAATATATACAGTATAAAGGAGAAAGGTTGCCAAGAATTATTAATGATAGAGAAATTGTGTATGACATTATGAACAGAAAAGAAGAAGTGAAAATCATAACAGGAGAACTTAAGGCATTTGACACAACTGGACATGAAATCTTAATGGTAATAATGAAAAAATAAAAGTAAGAAAGTTAGGAAATTCTGTACATCAGAGTATAGTGATAATGAAATAAAAATACTAGTAAATGGCTGGTTAAGCCAAGAGGTACATATGAAGAGTAGTGTATGACTGTGATGTCCAATGAGTTGTATATTCTTTGTTATGAATCTGATGGTATGTGAAATAAATTACAAAATGAAGGAGGCAGGTATATATTACACCTAACGGGTTAAGAATTCCAGTTCTGTTAACATATGCAGATGACATTTTAATTGCGA
Source organism: Protopterus annectens (assembly GCF_019279795.1). Taxonomy (NCBI): domain Eukaryota; kingdom Metazoa; phylum Chordata; order Ceratodontiformes; family Protopteridae; genus Protopterus; species Protopterus annectens. The sequence continues at coordinate 1,348,479,497 of NC_056725.1, read as the reverse complement.
AACACAAAGCTTCAATAAAAGAATTAATGTTTGCGTCTTTCAGCTTTTCCTGGTTAGGGGTCACCAAAGCGGAGCTCCAGTCTGCTAATCATTGGTAGTTGATTTTTACGTGCCGAGTTACCAGCCCTGACACACAACCTTCAATGAAGGTACACCCATTCACGCATGTGTCCACGCAGATGACGCTCTAGCTGAGAATTGAACCGGACAGCGTCTTACTGTGAGGCGACAACGCTACCGCAGCACCAGCACCGCGGATTCCGATAAAAGAATTAATAATTTGCACAAATAAATGCCTAGAGATGATAGGGAAAGCTTTAAATACAGAGCTATATAAATATACGAATGACAATTTTGGGATTATGGTAAAAAATTGTAAAGGAGAAAGAGAGTGTACAAATGAAGAAATAATATGTTACTATGAAACAATATTTTTGTGGAAAATAAAAACTGATAGAGAAAAAGAAAACTATAGTCTAAGAATGTAATGATAAAATATTGCTATGTAAAATCACGGGAACATGTAACAGATGAAAAAATTAACGCTATAAAAATAAGAAGCAAATGGTATAATCAAAGTAGAATGTCAAGAATTGGTATACGAATGTAATGATAAAACATTGCTATGTAAAATCAAGGGAACATGTAACAGATGAAAAAATTAACGCTATAAAAATAAGAAGCAAATGGTATAATCAAAGTAGAATGTCAAGATTTTTGTGGAGACTGGTAATAGATATATTGCCAGTAAAAGGAAATATGCCATTTAAAAAGGAAAGTGATAGAATATGTTTACATTGTCAAGAAGAAGAAAGTATGGAATATGTGTTTTTGAAATGTAAAAGCATAAAAAAAATAGGAAGAAAACTAAAGAAAACATTTTTTTGAAGATATGAAAGTAGGTAAAATAAATATGATACGATTAAATATGAACATTATAAGAATAGAAGTAAAGAATATGTTAAAAGAACATATAAAAAGTCATTTTATGTTATATGGAATGAAAGAATAAATGAACTTATGTTTAATGGTAAATGGATTTTAGCAACAAAATTAAGTAAAACAAGATGGTGATTATGGAAAAAGGAGTGGGGGGTCTAACAGGGATGAAAAATTAGACTGATTGCAAAGGACATAAGGAACATTTGTAAACAGATTTGTATATTTATATATTTGTACATATGTAAATAATTGTAAACATGTAAGTATTTTGTAAATAAAGAGTTATTTTTGTATAAAAATAAAGGACCTCTATATTCTTTTTAATAGATGACATGGAATATTTTACATCCAACTGAGTTACCACCAACTCAAACAGATGGGACTTTGGTTTAACTTTTCATTCAAAGGATGACACTCTCAGGAGTGCAGCACCCCCATAATGCTACACTGCAGTGTCATCAAAGCAATCACCTCAAATAGAACCAGAAGCCACGGCCTTCTGGTCTTCCAGCACCAAAGGCAAGTGTGCTACCTGTTGAGTTACTGGCACTGAGACTTCCCTTCACCCATATGTGGAGGAGACCCCTACACCCCTAACTTATATATACATCAACTTCAAGGATGCACAACAGTGGGGAAAAGTGCAACCTAAAAGACTGCTGGCGGTGTTTCCAGCAAATGTTCTTACACAGAACTGCATCTGATAGAAAGACCTTTGGTCACTCAGACCGTAAGATCTGAAGAAGGATAATAACCCGAAAGCGCTCACTGTTCTTGGATTTTATCTACTGCTTTTATTTTTGTACTTGCTGCCTTGTACCAGTGACAAATAAATACTTCTTCATACTGGTGGCAACTGTTTTTTATGGACTTGTGTTACTTTTGTATCTCTTTCTTGTACTAGGTCTTTGAGCAAATGCTAGGATTTGGACTATCTTTTACCGAAAAACAGGGTCATGGACCATCACCAGAAGTGGAAAAACCAGTGATTACCTGTACTGACTAAAGATCAGGGTAAAGCTTACCTCACAGATAACACAAGAGGCTTCTAGTAGGCCAAAGAAGACTAGGCTTGCACAAAAGATGAGGCCATAGAAGGGAGAACAATACTTGCTGGGGCCAAAAGGAGGTTATTAGGATGACCTGGGCCATGAGCATCTTAGGCCTTTCTAAAAACCCGGGAATAAGTGGAAAAGGGAAAAGGCACAGAGCAGACCTGAAGGCATCTTTGGGACATGATCCTGTAGGAAGGATAAGAAAAAGATGCTGACATATTTGGAGTTGCTTGGGGATGCAAACAAGTTTCAGCAAAACTTCCCTCAGCAAAGAACCAGCATCATTACCACTGATCGACCACTGACAGACCAATTGTGAGGCATCAGCAAGCAACAGCAGAAGCCAGGTGGTAGTGTGAAAGTGACTGGAGCAAAGACCCATTCCTAAACTCCCATGGCCTCTTGACAAACTGTATATGAATATGTCCCCCCTGGCTGGTTGAAATGTCATACCACAACCATGCTGTCAGTGTGGACGGCAACAGCACATGGGTGAAGGGAGCCTTAAGATGTCTGTAAGGTTAGAAAGACTGCTCTAGTTTCCAGAAAATTTTGTGCAGACAGGCCTCTGTCTGTGACTATGTCTCTTGGACCTTCTGTTCCTGATGATGTCTCATAGTTTCTTTCATAACAGGGCTGGGAGCTTAGAAGGGTCTACCCACCAGAGACAGGCTGGAATAAATTCATCCACCATATAAGATTATTCTTACACTAGGCAGAAATTCTAATCTGAGATTTCATGGGATCCAGTAACTGACTCCAGGAATTCTAAGAGTCCACTGTAGCACACACTTTGGATACCAGGCGTTAGGAACTAAGTAAATTGAAGATGTCACAAGTATGAGCACCTGCCAACACAAAGCAAATGCAAAAGGCCGATTCTGCAAAATCCAAGCCATCACAGACTGAAGAGAAGGATCTTACTGATGGAAGGTATGTATGACAAGCCACACTGTTTTCACCCAATGAAAGTATGCGGTGGACAATGTCGGCAAGGGCCGGGACCTCGCAGTGTTCAGTGCTATTACTAAGGACTAGAAGAGCAACAGAAAATAATCCCTTGAGGTTATGAGACTGTCCATTACAAATGTTACCAGGACCCTGTTATCCAAGTACGGAAAAATCCTGGTTCCTTGCAGTCTTATTTGCACTTTAACACTGCCATGCATTTAAACAGCATACTTGGAGCAAAGATGAGGCCAAATAGTACATGAAATTCAAAATGACTGGCTCCTACATGGAAGCAAACAAACCTTCCTTGACTCCCTTAATACTTTATGTAGATACACATCCTGGTATTCAAAAAGCATACCCGCTGTCCTCTAATCAAGCAAAGAAGGATCAACTGTATTGACACCATATGAAAGGTGTTTTTAAAACACACTGAATAACATAATTTAAGTCCAGAAAGAGCCTAAGATCATTTGTTGTTTTGGTAACCCAGAAAAACTTTGAGTAAAAGCCTGGCGTTTGCTGGTATGGTAGGATCTCTAGGATGGCTCTTTTTGCATGAGACTGACAGCCTCCTTCTTCATCACAGAATTGTAGCAAGGAGAAATATCTGTAAGTGGAACACAATATACACTATGTTTTGGGAGGAATGCCAACAGCATACAACTTAATATAGTGTAGAGAAGTACAAGGCAGTGCATGTAATCTAACAAGAGCAGAGGAACTCTGAAATGTCTGTTATGATAAACTGAATCTATGGGACTGATACACTACTGCTGTGTAAAAGTAGAGGGCAGTTGTAATTCTGAAATGTCACAACAAAAAACTGAGACTACATATCTAAAACAAAGGTAGTTAAAGTAGTGCAACACATACAGTAGATGCTGGACTGCAGGACAGTACTTGAAGAACTACAAAAAAATGCTGACAGTAGCAGAATGAGAGTCCATCTGCTGTACCTCAGTGCTGCAGCTAGTCCCTCTCACATTCCTGCCTCCAGCTGTTCCAAGCTGTTTTAAAGGTCCCAAATGTCTTAGCCCTACTACCCATTCACCAGTATACCAACCCTTTTCATAAAGAAGTACTTCCAATGTCTAGGCTGAACTGGCTTCCTGTAATCTGGTAGTTGAGCTGCTTCCTATCTGCTCGGTACTTCATAACAACAATCTCATTACCTGTCCCCATTAATGCCTTATGTGCCTATATCATGCTTCCCCTTCTCTTCTCTTCTATTCACTAGTGAAAAACAGGTCAGGCTGCCTAAGTCTCCCTTCTTACAAAATTCTCTCTATCCACCAACTTATGCTGATTACCTTTCAACACTAAAATGACCTCCTTCCCCCTCCAAGGCCTCTCCTGTTGTGACCTTACAAGCATTTGAGAAAGGAATATCATTGCCTCCTGTGCTGAGATGCTTGTCTCAGGTTATACATCCTGATGTTTTGTTTGGACATGTTACTGCTCTCTCATACTCAGCCCAGTGGTATATACTCTCTGTAATGATTCCTGAATTATTTATTTCTTTATTTTACTTATTGATCTTTGTTGATCAGCAAAAGTCTGACTGGGCAGAACCATTTTCCGCAGAGGTCCGGGGAGAAAAGCTCCACATTTAAGTTGCACATGATGTACATGTATAATTGCAGGGAGAAAATGTCTACTCATGAGCTTATTTACATGATTTTTAAATATTTCTTATATGAACATAACATTTTAATACAAAAAAACAAGAGCAAAATTAACATAAATTGGCCAATTACTTAACAGAGAAATAACACAGTAATTGTATAGCACTGAAAAGCCTAAATTCATTAAAACTGTCACATCAACTAACGTATGCACAACTTCTTACCACCTATAAAATGATCCAGCATCCATCTGCCAGCACTAAAAAACATTCTACACAATTATGTTACCAGTCAGTCACTGCAATCCAGTGAACAAAAACTCCTGCCTACAAACCTAGCAAATCTGCTGGGCATTATCTGTACTCGGACAAGGTTGCTCTGGAACTCCTTACTTGTATCCATCAGGGCTACACTCTTCCTCCCATATTTCAAAACCACTCTGAAAGACTTCCTAGCTAAAATGTCTCCATTCTTGCTCAAAACCAGGATAAGCTATATCCCTAAATGTGAACAAGTACCTTTTTATTCCTTACACCTCCTTACTCTCCCTTCTTCACTTACTTACTTACTGCAATCTAATTTTCCTCCCGGACTTTTTCTCTAAATATACCATAAGCCTGTTTTCCCTCTCTTCATACTGAAATTTCTATTTGTATTAGACTAACTTACCTTTAATTTCTCTACAAACCGTCTAAAATTAAATGATTGTCATATACCTTGTATTGATTCTTAAGCAATGTTTTTTACATTATGTTTAATTTGCAATAATTATTTAAACTGCAGATGTTTTTGTTTTATTTTTGAAGACTGTAAAATTATTGTTCTTAAAATGTTTTGAAATAATTTGGAGCTCTTCTCCCCTGGTTCTCTGATGAAAATGAGCTTCTACTCAGTCGGACCTTCCCAATAATCAAATGTTAACAAATAACTAAATAAATGAATAATGTACTTATAGCATGATGGTTGCAGGAAAAGATCAAACTGGGGTGTTTTTGAATTTACTAATAACTTACAGACATTCAACTAGCAATGTAGCTTAAACAATTATAAGAGAGATATGAAAGAACTCATGGAAATAAGCAGGAGGATAACAGGACAGAAGAAGAAGAACTGTAGTTAGTGGTGGGGTGCACGGAAAAAAGGAAGAGGAATCGTTTGGAAATCAGTGCAGCATTAGGTGGACTAATAAGGTACAAAAGACTGAAAGCACCGTGGCTGTAAGAGATGGAGTCTACGCAAAGCAGGCCAGGTGAACAAGAAGAAATAAGCATCTTTGGCATAGGTGCTGTTTAAGCAAACTATTTAAGTTTTCTATCTATTTTAACTGCGTGGGGATTTCATTCCAGAGGTTTGACACATAATGGGAGTAGAGAGACTCCCCAGCAGTGTTAAATGTCTTACTGATACACAGTGAAAGATTATTGCTAGAGCAAATTCACCCAATAGTCTCTACTGGGTGAACAGTACAGTAGAGTATTTTGTAATGCTGGGCATTTTTCTGCACACTACAATAGGTTATGGGCAATGATTACTTGTGAGTATGCCAACTGGTTTGGGAGTTCACGAAAGTTTAATTGTTTTAATGCAAGGCAGTGGTGTGTTTTATAAAGTTGGCTGGTTGCAAATTTAGCTATTTTACAGTAGCAGAAGGTAAGTTTAGTTTTATATGTAGTGTTGACATTTATAAGACTAGGGGGAAGCATATAATAGAGAAGGAAGGAGGTATATTGCTGCTAAGGTAATCCTTGCTTGATTTGTCGGGTAGTGTTTAGCCCTGCAGAGGGAGATGAGTTTTTGGTGAGTTTTCTTGCTGGAATGAAGTACGTAGTGATCAAATTTGAGGCTGTCCTCTATTACGACTCTGAATAGTTTAGTTTGGCTTATGGTTTTTATTTTTGTGTTATCACTTGAGGTAATATGAAATGTGTTTTAGTTAAGGTGTTATTTTGGAGTAAATAGCATAAGTTGTGTTTTTTTTTGAGTTAAGCAGCAAGTTAGAATTTTTTTAGCAGTGTTTCATTGTCAGTGAATTATTTTTGAGTGATTTCCTGTAATTTTGTTATGGATGGGGCACAGCAAATAAGGGTTGAATCATCACCATATTGTACAAGACTGGCAAGTGTTGTAGCACTATGAAGCTTATTTCTGAAAATATTACATAGATGGGGAGTCGAGTATTGACCCTTGGGAAATGCCAACAGAGATTGGTGGGAATGCTGAATGGTTTTATTGCCATTTAGTGGCCTGCTGATGACTGCATAAATAACTGTGAAACCAGGAGAGGGATGGGTAAGTGAGACCTAGTGCTACAAATTCATAGAGGAGCTTTTGGCGGGACACTTTGTCAAATGCTTTGGAAAGGTCAAGGAAAAGTGAAGAAACAAGGTTGCCCTCATTTCTGTACTGGATTACTATGTTGTTAAAGTCCAGGAGGGCAGTAGTAATACTGTGGTTGGGCCTGAAACCTTGCTGGGTGTTGGAGAGGAGGTTATGTTTGGTTATATGTTTCATAAGCTGAAAGTGAATACATTTCTCAAGGATTTTGCAGAAGGTGATAGGATAGCAATAGATCTATAGTTTAACGCTGCTGAAGTATCTCTTTTGTGAAGGGGTATAATAATGGATTTTTTTCCAGAAGGACAGGACATCGTTTTCAGTTATTGACCGGTTGATTAGAATGGAGACAGGGACAGGTAGTCCTAATGCACTAATTTTGAGGAACTCTGTGGGAAGGTTGTTGGCAACTGAGGTTGCTGCTTTTAACTTGGCTAGTATTTTTTTTTTATGGTTGATGTTGGGATGGGCTGAAAACTACAGATCAGTGTGTTGCTTTTGAGAATAGATGAAAGTTGGGTAGGTGAATTGAGGTGGTCATTGAATAGTGATAGAAATGACTGGATAAAATGAGTGCTGAACTGAGTGGCAATGGACTCTTTGTTCACTGAGCAGGACACAGTGTAGTGGCATGATTGGAGTGCAATAGTTTATTTGCAGAGGAACAAAATAGCTCAGGGTTGTTTTGGTGCTTTTTTTGAAGATTACTGTAGTATGATTTCTTGTCAAATTTAACAAGGATCTTGGTACAGTTTCTGAGATATCTAAAATTTTTAAATAATAAATGAAACAGTGCTTTAAGAACAAAACCAGAAGACTTAAAAAAAAAAAAAAAGACATTTGGGCAAGAGGGTGTTTTGACTGTAATTCTTGTAGTATAGTTTTTATAGCCCACTGTGAAACTTGATTGTTTTTATATAGACAAGACCATAAGAAACTTGTCTAAAAGAATCTATGAACATATCACTGCAATTAAAAATGTGACTGCAGTAATGCTTTGGCTAAGCATGCAAAACAGTGCATCAACTTTAGAAAGTCTGTATTTTTTTTTTTGGATAATGTTCCGATTACTGGAGACTTTAGGGATAATTATAGCATACTTTTAGAATCTTAAGAAGCAGAATGGCAAGTTTGGTTAGCCACCGATAAGAAATCAGGACTGAATGAACACATTAATATTAAATGTTTTTTATTACATCAAAGGCTTTAAAACTCCCTGGATGATTTTATTAAGTTTTATAATCTAAATGCTTTTATATATATATATATATATATATATATATATATATATATATATATATATATATATATATATAATTTCTTATGAGTAGATTATACGAATATTTCTTTAAATATAAAATTCAAAATTAATTGATGTCATGTGACTTTTTAAAGATATAAATTGAGCATTTTATCTAATTGATTTATTCTGATGAAATTCTATTATATTAAAAAACAAAAGCGTTAAAGTTAAAATACTTGTGTCATATATTCTTTGGTATACTCTAGACAGAACGTTTGTTTCATTTTTAAGTCTTCTAGTTTCCTTCTGAAAACACGTTTCTGGTTTATTATCTGTTACTTGCCAAGTAAAACCTTTGAGTTATGGCCAAAGAAAATGACAATGCATTCTCTAATATATCTCATTCTAATACGGACTTAACTATTCATCCTTTACCAGCCAAGCTAGTTGAGTAACTCAGTCTCTTGTTTTTGTTGTACACGAGGCTCGAGATGTTCTTGGCCAACTTAGAGCCAGAAGTAATTGTCGCAGCTATGGAGGAAGTATCATGCTCACATCCAGTCAGCGTAGCAATTCAACTGAACCAGATGGGTTTCTTAATTCATTGCATTCACATTCTAATAGTGAAACCACCTTGGTGTTTGAAGAGAGAGAGGCGCTGACAGCTCAGTGGAGAAATTATTTGATATGAATTTTAATCCTTTTTGCCATTTTTATACTCATTCTAACCAAGGCGAGTTGGACTTTGGTTGCAATTCAGGTAACGGTTCAGTCTCACAATGTAAAAAAGCTATTACAGAATTAGACAAAAAGATGATTAAGCTTCAAACCTGGCAATGAGAGGTATGTTATTTAGAGTACTGTCTCAGCATCAAACAAGTTCTGTTTGGTTTACTATTATTTCAATTTCCTAACAGAGTTAAACAAGCAGACAGGTTATACACTAATTAGGCTAACCTGTTCAACAAAATGGAACTTGATATGCGGAAACTACTTGTTGCTGATTATAAATTGAAAGCCAATGATATGCTGGAAGAAATCAAGGTTTTGAATAGCAGCATTAAAAAAAAGATATTTTTTCATGTGTGCATTTCTCTTTATAACAGTATTTCAGCCAAATTAACAGGCATGTTTCTACTATTGTGGACAAGAAAGAGAAGAAATTGAGAAGGGATGCATTAGCATACCAAAATAGTACTGCTTATCCTATAAAATCAAAGCCTTTTGTCAACAAATCTTCCAATTACAATTTTGATTCAACTGGAAATACACAACAAATTAAAGGTGTGACTGATTCCATGGTCCCTTCACAGAAAGTTACTTCAGTTCCTATGGTAAACATCTATGCACAATCAGTTGCACTTGACAAAGAAAAAGCAATTGATTTTACTGCTTCTGCCTGCTATTTTTCCATTAGCAGTCCAGCTCCAACACAGACTTATCCATAAAAAGGAAAATCACAGAGAAACGGGAAGGGTGAAGAGAAAATAACTGAGTCCAATTACATCCTGAACTTAAGTGACCTTGAAATAATGCCAGTCACAAATCAGTACTTGCAAAGGGATTTCCTTTTATACCTTCCCATAAGTCTAATTTAGCTAAGGTTTAAACAGATTTAAAATTGTACATTCATAAGCTCAATTTGCATTACATTTTGCACGATGTTCCACATTTTTCATTGAATGATAATATTTTAAAAAGCATGCTACTTCTACTCCAGTGTTACATTCAACCTTACAAGTGTTCAGTGATGTATGTGAAAGTGAACTGAGGGAAAGGTTACATAAAAACAGTGGCCGTACATTTTTCAACTTAAGTAATGATGAAAGATGTGCATTAAATAACTTGGCAACTAAAAGACAGATTTGTGACATGAAAGCAGACAAAAGCAATGGAACAGTAGTCATAAAAGCAAAATATTACAGTTAATCTGTGTCAAATTTACTACAGGGAGAAGATTGTTATACAAAAGTCTGTAATAATGAAATAGCCAGCAGATTTTCTAACTTTGATAACTACATGATTTGGAAATTCAGGGTTACATTAATCAACAGCTTTACGAGTTCTTTAAGGTGGACTGTCCAAGAATGGCTTGAATTTTTTGGCATTCCAAAACTTCATAAAGGCAAAGCAAATCTGCCTTATAGGCCAATTTTAACTGCTGATATTTACAACACTGAGACTATTTCTATTTATTTAGACAATATATTGAATCCTATAAGTTCAAAAATCAAAATTTTATTGAAGGGATTGATGGCATTATTTGGATCTGTTGCATGACTGTGGAATCAAAAACAGCCAAGGGTTTATGGTGACTTTGGATGTTGCATCATTGTACACTAGTATTAATCAAGAACTAAGAATTGAATATGTTAGGAAGTATTTGTTAAAATATACCAATTTTGACAATACATATTTAAACAATATATGTATTTTGGCTGAAATTGTTTTAGAAAATCATTTTTCTTTTGAAAATGATTATTTTAAACAAATCAAAGGAGTTGCCATTTGCATCCATATTTGCCAACTTAGTTATGGCATGATGGGAAGAAAAATGTTTGATAATACATAGGTTTTTCGGGTCTATAGTATATGCTCAAAGAGACTTTTCTTCGAACATATAATCATCAACACCTAAAGAGCAAACGCCCTAAAGCGCAAATGGCCACGTCAGCGATTTTTTTCCACTGGAAAAAATTCAGTTGGCCATTACTGGGAATTGCCCTTTTCCACAATGTGGAGCGATCTCGGAGTTGGTATATTTAGTTGGGGATGTGTGTGGGGGGGCTAAGCCCCCCCTCTTGATTAAGGTTTTGAAGTTTGTGTTTTTATGTCTACGGCCCCGTGAATACTTTCCAGAGGAAAAAATTTGCAGAAGTGGCCATTCGCACGTTAGAGCATTCGCTCTTTAGGTGTCGATGATTATATATTCGAAGAAAAGTCTCTTTGAGCATATAATATAGACCCGTTTTTTTCAGTAAAATACATTTTCTAGATGATTTGTTTATTTATTGAGAGGTACCATGGATGAGTTTGATTTACTTTTTGAGGAACTAAATCAGAATTCTGTTTTTTTTTTTTTTTTATTTACTTTGGGTAATAAAGGTATAGAGGTGAATTTTCTTGACCTAACACTTATTTTAGATTTTGAACACAGCAAGATATGAAAGCAAAGTTTTCAGGAAAGAAACTTTCATGAAGTTATTTGGATACATCAAGTCAACACCCCATGCATGAAAAGAAATGTAAGGAGTCAATTTATCAGGCTCAGTAGAATGACCAGCAATGATGCAGTTTACTCAATTCAAGTAGAAATATTAATAAAATTATTCTTAGAACGAGGATATAATAATGAGTTTTTAGAGAAAGCCAAAAGAGTGAACAGAATCCAGGCAGTAAAAAATGTGCATAAAGCACACTTTAATAATCCGTATAAAAACTAAATGCAGAAACACCAAGTTAAAATCCAAAAACACATAAGCACTTTTGTTTCGTTATTATCAAAACTTCATCAGATCATCACATATTTTGCTGCCTGGATTCCATTCACTCTTTTGGTTTGGTTTGTTCTTGTTCTTTTAAGTACGAGTTTTAAGAGAAAATTATGATAGAAATAACATCAAAGCAGCGAGGCAAATTCAAGCCTGTTTTAAAATATAATGAAATATTTGAACAGGATAAAGTAGTAAAGAATGAAAAAGATAAAACAATAACACCTTTAACAGGAGATTTCTTTTACCAGTTTCCAAGGATCTGGACGGAATTAGAGACATTCTGAATACAAACTGGAAATTTATTTTAGGAAATGTAAATCTAACTGAAACATTTACTTATAAAAGTACTAATAATATAAAGTCAATATTGGAAAGACCAAGTAATGATATATACACAAACTAATATTTTAGTAACATATGAGTGCACTCTGTAAATTTTGCAGGTATGCTTAGGCTCATCTTTTATTGACATCAAAGGTCATCACAAAGAAATTTGGACAAGAGGGCGTTTTAACTGTAAATCATGTAGTATAGTTTTATACAGCCATTTGTAAAACTTTTGGTTGTTTTTATATATGCAAAAACATAAAAAAGTTGTCTAAAAGAATCTATGAGCATATCACTGCAATTAAAAAATGTGACTGTAGTAATGCTTTGACTAAGCATGCAAAAGACTATCAACTTTAGAAAGTTTGTATTTTATTTGTTTTGGATAATGTTCTAACTGGAGAATTTAAAAGTAATTATAATATACTTTTAGAATGTAAAGAAGCAAAATGGCAACTTATGTTAACCTCTGACAAGAAACCAGGACTGAATGAACATATTAATATTAAATGTTTTTATTAGCTCAAAGGCTTTAAAAATCCCTGGATGTTTTTATAAGTTTTATAATCTAAATATAGGATTCTTATGAGCAGATTTTAAGAATATTTCTTTAAATATAAAATTCAAACTTAATTAATGTCATGTGACTTTTTAAAGCTATATAAATTGAGCATTTTATCTAACTGACTTATCCTGATGAAGTTCTGTTGCATTAAAGAATGAAAGCACTAAAGTTAAAATACTTGCACTATATATTATTTGATATACTCTGGACAGGGTATTTGGTTCATTTTTATATCTAAAATTTTGGTAGGCATGTTGTATTTTATTATTATAACATACTTTTCCATGCATCATCTCTTTGCAGCATTAGCTGTGCGGTCTCGTCAGCCATGGAGCTGTATTTTATTTTTCTTTTCTTGAATAGTGCTAAATCATTTGGTATTTTAGGAAGGTGTAATTGAAGTGAGTAACTGCTTCATCTAGGGGCATTACTTTTAATACATTCTAGTTGCCGTGGGACAGAGCTGTAATAAATGTGTCTGTCAAATTTGGTTAAATTGTGTACATGTTTACAGATTATATGTTTGGGTGAGCCATGTTGTTGTCTGATTACACTGGTTGGGATGTGGTCACTTACAGTATCTGGTAAGCAACCACAAGATTTTAAGTTATGGGGTTTGTTTTTGTCAATATCCAGTCCAGTGTACACTGCCTGTTAGCACTTTTGTTGACTCTGGTGATGGAGCTTATTAGTTGTGTGAAACCAAATAAGTGAATAGAGTCCTTGGGGTTGCTACTCTTTATGGCTTGCCTGTCTAAATTTAAGTCACCTAGGATGACCTTACCAACTCTTCTACTAGTTTTTGACTCTGACCTCCCCAACTACACTCTTACATTATCATTCTTCACATGACACACAGTGCATTTGGAAGGGTTCATAGAGAGCTGCCACCTTCAAAACATACTTCCTTGTGAATCTCACCAGATTTGCACCCCATCAACATGGTGCTCAGGGATGGAGTCCTGACTATGATTCAGATAATCCAGGTTCACTTAGTGGCCGGAAAGTTGCAGCAGCAAACAAGGAGAGGATGAAAATGAGTTGCTGACTCTGGGTCTTCCATCCTGTGGGAAGTGTCATTTTTATTGCTGCAATACAAGTGCCTAGTTTCTGCAGGCATGCAGAATGCAGCACTTTGAATGGAGATGTGTGCTTGGCTTCAGTAAGGTGGTGATGGTAGACTCCAGTTCAAATATGCAAAGTATGAATGCAGAACTGTTAGGTATTGTGAGCCTTGGAGGTGAGGCACGTGCATCTCAGCCTTCAGGAGAAGTTTCAGCCTTACTACAAAAACTTCCCTTAGCTCTGTGTCAGGTAAGATGTGTCCTTATGGGCAGATAGACTCCTGCAGTTCTGCAATCTGGGGACCAGGTTCCACTTCACAGCTCACCCTGCAAAACTCAAATGGCTACATTCTGGGGGGATAAGTCAAAACCTCAGGCCAATGGAACAAGTTTGTACCTACTACTGGCACAACAGAAGAAACAGGCAGATTAGAGTATGAAGCATTTTATATCTGCCTGGATGACAGTTCCCTCAGGCTGGCTGCTGTCCTGTCCAGTGGATGGGACCCTGCTGGACAGTGAATGAAAGGGCTCAAGTGTAATGGGGTTGATAGACATCAAGCAGGAAGACAAAAACCATAATTAAAATACTACTCTCTCAAACTTAATCTACAAAGACACTAACCCATTTTCCATGCCCTGTATGGAGTCAGGGATGAGCACATCAAATAGGGATGTACCTAGAAATGACCTCTGATGCCTTTAGTTACTTTTCTACATCATGGGAGCTGCCTTCTCACCACCGCAGCTCCTGGCATTCTGACCACAGTTCTTACCGTCCAGACATTTTACCATGTGGTCTTGTCCTCTTCATTTCTAAGAAGCCTGCTGTAGATAACCACGTCAAAGACTGCTCTTCTTAAATCCAGATATACAGCATCGAGAGGGATACCTCCATACCCCACCGTGGTAAACTCTGCTGCAATACTGGATCAAGTTAGTCTAACCATCTTCCTGCTGTGAATCTGTGCTGGAATTTATTAAGCATCTTATTCTGCTCCAGGAAATGCCTGCAAGCCTTGATTTTAGGGATTACCTTCACTAATAATCTTACTAATGAGGTCAGGCTCACTAGCCTGGAATTCCCTGGCCTACTGCTTACTTTATTTAAAAGACAAATGATGGGTTATTTTCTATCTGTCCTATGCTCTGTTACTCTCAAATGAGTGCAAAAGATTAGCACAGTTGCCTATAGAAAAGATTACCGCTTACAGGTTAATGTTGCCAGACAGGATGAATCTCATTGTTTCATAATCATATGAATGCTGCATTCTGCTGGGTATCAACATCAGTCTGCTGTAGACACAGGACTGATCATACTCTGGCACATGCCAATTGGCTGTTACTTCCGATGACATCAACTGGTCACTAGACATGTGGTAATGATTGTATTGGCGCCTCTACACAAGGTATATGCACATTCTGGGTATCTGTTTCTGATTACAGCATGCTGGGTAGATCTGTCAAATCAACCCACAGTCCATCCTTCTACTGCAGCTGGGGACGAATGCTAATTCTGCACCTTTCCTACACATATGAGGTATGTAGTGATCCCTGACTCTGAACTCCAGATGTCTGCAAATAAAGCTGGCCTCATACCAGTGATCTGAACCAAATGCCTGCTATTCTGCACTGCTCCTTCTACTCTGACTGTATTCTTTTCACCATCCCCCTCCATCCCTCTGTCAGTTTTTAATAACTTCTGACTTCAGAAGGAACTTCACAACCTTACCAAATCTGGTCCCTTGTTTACATTTTCCTGTATATTAAAAAAAAAAAAATCTTGTTGGACAACTTAATGGTACACACAGACATTACAGGTCAAAATAGGTTAAGAGTTGATTGTGACAATATTCCATTAAGTGTTTTAAGATGCGGTAATAACATCCTACCTTTACAGCTGATCACTGTGTCATACAAAATTAAGTACATACTTAATTCATAACCATTACTTAATTTAAATACTATTCAGAAAGTGGACATCCATCTCCATATGAAAGCACAGGATTTCAACGGTTTTAAAAGATTTCACTACAGTCGGTATGGTCAGCAGGTAAAGTGTTAATTTCGTCACAGTTATCAAATAGTTATTAACCACAATCCATTCTATGACTCACAAAGTGTGAATTAGAGAATATTCTGACAATACCAAAAAATACTAAAAAATGTTGAAACATTAAAATTAACTCAGCAAGGAATACAGCTGTTTTATAAAAAAAGGACTACTGAAAAACAGTAGCAATTAATACCAGCTATATTAACATGCAAACATACCCAGTCTGTTCACAATAAATAGCATCTACTGAAATTACTTATATCTTTAGTAATCCAAAAGAAACAATAAATACAAATGCTGAACCAGCCCATTAGTGTAATGACTGTATTGCCGAATAAAAGGACCGTGTATAAAACGATGGAACTGGATTATCAGAAAGCCAGCTATATGAGGAGGAACACGTGAGTTCTCTATACTAATGGAGATGATGGAAGTGTGCTGGCCCAGTGGGGGCTCCAGTGGAAGTCGGAGGTTCCCCGTTTGTAGCATATGAAAGGACTAAAACACTACAGCCATATAAGAGCATAAAGACGTTTATAAATGAATCCAGTAGTGCTTCATGCTTCTTTATTTAATGTATAATTATATCACTCCTCTCTGGTCTTATTATCTAGTGGCCCAGAAGCCTGATGGGTCACAGTCTTTACTGGCATACTTGTTAGAATAAAGAAAGTTTCTGTCTCCCTTCCAGGAGTACAACATTTTAAGACAAACAAAACACAATACATACCTGCTTTATTTCTGCAATCCTTTGTCTTTTTTAAGTTGTGCTTATGTTTAGTAAATTTGTGGTGAAAGGTATTGCACACAACATTGGTTTATATCCCTTAATCCCAACTTGGATCTGCAAATGAAAATATTAAACAAAGATGAAATGTAATTAAGAAGTTATTTAACAAAAACACACATTTATATCTCAAACAAAGATGTGCTGTCCTAGCACTTACAATACTGAAAAACAAGCAGGATATTAGTGCTAAATCATGAATTAGTTCTTCAGCTTGGAGTAAAGATTAAGGTTTACAGTTGCTAATAAGCCTACTATGTCTGACTGAAATGTATGGTCTTTAAACACACCTTCTCACATATTTCAGTGTAAAATCTGTTAACTTGAGTAAAGAAATGCTCTGAAAACCATGTACTCAACAACACAAATTTTCCTTAAAAATAAGAACACAATCAATTACAAAATAACATGTTTACAGTTCCACACTTCCTTTACTTATATTATGCATTTACTTATATTATGCATTATCACTCCAAGACTACTCCAACTTGAAGATAAACCAGTAATTTTGAAGAATGAAAAAAAAATGATTGCTCTTTCCCCAGAACCCTTCAACCTTGAATTTAACACAATTTGTACACTTTGAGCCTACATCACTATTGTAAGTATCAAGCAACCAAAAACATGCATAGTGAACCCTTAGTGAAAATAAAATGTTTACAACATTGCAAAAGGTTTTTCCCTTCAAACAGGCCATCCTATTGAGTTTCCTTTGGCACTGACAACTCCATTTTCTCTCAAACCATTTGTTCCCACATGCACAACAATGTGAGCTTATGTGTCTCTTAGAGTTCCTGGGCTGTCCACAAAAAACATTTTCCATGAACCTAGTTGGTTTACAGAGTGAAAAAATAAATAAAATTTCCACTGTACTAAAACAATGCACCCCTTTCCCTGTCCCATTCCTGCTCTTCAATGTCATTTGTCACAAATATTACACTTCTTTTCTTTGCTCCTCTAAATATAGTTCTGCATCCTCTCCAAATTTTTGTAAACGGACCTAGATTTTGAAATAATTTGTGTATTTTCATATTATTTAACTGCCTGTTAACCACACAACTGGCATGAGTCTTCCAAACCTTTCTCAACCCTTACGCAAGCACATGAGCAAAAACAATAAACATGGACAATCTGTACAAGCCAGTTGGGCAGAATATTTTTGAAAAGGGGGAAGAAACCAACATACAGAGAAGAAGAAATTTGCAAAGACAAAGAAAAAGTACACAAATGCTACAAGGAGATGAATCCAGCATTTGTTTCTTCTTCAACACTCAGAAGCAAGTAAAATGAGGTGCAACTGGTCTCCAGCATAAATAATAGTTACTCCATGTATTGCCTTAGATTTTCCTCAATCCCCAACCATCTCTCCTTACACCTTTTAATTAGCTATTTAGTCTGCTCCTTTGGACATCATCTGAACTTCAGAAAATGCCAGTGGTAATCCTGCCATGTCAAACAGGCCACCCTATTGTGTTTCCTTTGACAATGACACTTCCACTTTCTCTCATTCCTTCTGCAAGCTGTCTCCAGCAATATCTAGTGTCTTGTCTCTAACCACAGTTGTAGTATTACTTCCATTCAAAGCAAACTAGTTCCCTTTACTCTGCCAATTGGTGTTATGTTTGTTGACTCTCCATGCTCAAAAATGGCTCTGCTCCTCCTAGTTTACTTTCTTTCACTGAGTCAATCTGCTGCCCCTATGTCTTCTCTTTCATTTGCAAATCTCCCATGTCTCCAACATTTATACCTTTGTCAATTTACTCAGTCTTACCAACTGCTGAGACCTTCTTCCCCTAATACTTCTCTTCCCTTCTTCCTCTATCCTGTGAACATAAGACTATTTCTTGTTCTGGCACTCCATAAAACCTCCCATTTCCTGACTACTTTTCCCATCTGTCTGATACTTCGCAATTCTAGTTCAATTCACACCTTTCTTTTTATGCAACTGCAGTTCTCCTGCTATCCTAGTATGTTTCTCTCCTAATGTCTCCTATGTCTGTTTTGTCATTGTCCTGAAAATTCTTTCCATTTAATATGCATTTATTCCCACACTGCCCTTTCCTATAAAAAATTGTACCTCCAAAACAATCTACTTTACATCTTAAATACAATGGGAATAGGACTCACAGGCCTGAGAAAGAAACCAGTAAAATTTTGTCAAGCTGAAGAGACAGATGAATGGTTCTACAGATACTGGCAGGAATTTAACTGAGCCTCCTGATTTACTGTATGCATCTTTTAGGATCAACTTTGGTTAAGAATGTCCAGAAGGAGAGGACGGGACCATTTCTCATGGAATGCTTTTCTGATTGCTAGCAGCTTCACTCAAGGAAATATCCATTTTTTTTAGAAAAAGCAAGAGACTTTTTGAATTTCTGTTTTACAGACTTTTACAGGAGCAGAAGCTGTATGGTCTGAACAGTGATGCTCTAGAAATTTGGAGTGTCTGTGAGAGAAGAAAATACTTCTACGCATTTCTACATCTTTGTGATTAAATTTCTCTAAGTGTTTGAGTTACTAATGCCATGATGAAAATTGAGTGCATTCCCAAGTCCGGGTACACTCAGAGTTCATGAAATTAGCATTGTTCAGCCCTTGATATTAGCACGGACTGGTCTTCTCAGCATCCAGAATGTGGCTATATCTTTGTTTAATTATTCCCTGTTACAAGAAATAGTGTGATGCTGCTGATGTTGGACAGATTTTACAAAAAATAACTTCATGAGATGTTCCCAGACAATACAGACACTTAATGTGTCCATCAGCAGGCGGGGCAGTCCAGCTACAGGCACCGTTTGAGGATAATGATACTGGTTTCATCAGCTGATACTGGTTTCATCAGCTGATGAATAGTGGAACAGTGGAACTAGATCCAACCTCACTGGAAGCATGAAAGGAAAAATTATTCTAAAAATAGGGACTTTCTTAAAGGTCACAAAAACACTGAGAAAAAAAAATAACATCCTTACAGCGAAACTGGAGAAAGTACAACTTTGTAAGTAAACTTACCTTAACTGCAGATGTTTGAATGATCACTGCTGCAGTAGCCTTAGTTATATGGGTTATATTCTGCGAAGGACACAACAGCTAGCCAGATTTCAAAATTATGGGCAACTTCAATGCACTGTTGCACCAAGCCCTTCCGATCTTTCAGGACAACTGAGAACATGAAGCTGAGCCTGGACAGGACACACCTAGAAGTAAATATATATCTATACAAGGTTCCACTTCATAACGTCGCAGCCCAGTTCACTGACTCTGAAAATGGGAGATGAAAACGTCGCAACTACAGAAGCACAAAGTCCTGGAACATCTTCTTTCCTCTCTGGGAAAGTAACCACTTGGCCACCATGGTGAACTTTGCTCTTTCTCTGTTGTAGTGCGATCTCAGAGTTGGTATATTTAAGTAGGGGATTGTGGGGGCAAAGCCCCCCCCCACTTTGATGGCTGTAATTTGTTATGGTTATGTTTTTTCATTGGTGGTCAAGTGGTCACTTTCCCGGAGAGGTAAGACGATGTTCCAGGACTTCGTGCTTCTATAATTACATTTTTCGTCTCGCATTTTCAGAGTCAATGAACAGGACTGCAATGTTATGAACCCTATATCTACACATTTACATCTCTAAATATATATATATATATATATATATATATATATATATATATATATATACACACACACACACACACACACACACACACACACACACACATACATGCACACACACACACACATTGGCATATTCAAAAACAAAAAGGTGAATGAAGGGAGGGAGTGGCTAGTGCAGCAATGATCACTCGGACATCTGCTGTTCTTATCTGAACAGACATATTAATATGATGCAGTCAAATAATGCAGCTCAGCGTGTGTGCATGAATATGTGTGTGTGTGGCTCCGGACTCAGACATGGAGAGTCAGGGGGCTGGTCACAGCAGGAAAGGATCACTATTTGATGAATTGCTCTCATTCCTTGATATATTCTTTTACCTCAGTAATCTTACCATGACTCCCTGAAGGAGATCAAGGCATGAAGTGTAGCTCCATTGTGTAACATTGGAAATGTAAGTACACACACACACACACACACACACACACACACACACACACACACACACACACACACACACACACACACACACACACACACACACACACCACCATCTCATATAAGTGGATGCAACAAGTGAGAAGAGTAACAGAAAGAAAATGTGCAACCAAATTTTAAAGGGGGTGAAAGGATGAGGCAGTGCTGACAGGATTTAAGGGGAATCACCACAAGGTTCTGAGTAACAAACTTAATGAGGTGCTTTGCAGTTACAATCAAGGGGTCAATAAACCTATGACTTGCCACAATAAAGATATATTCATTTAATGCTTAGGTTGTCAACAGAAATAATTTTACCGCAATAGAGTTAAAAAATATCATGACTTTTTGCACTTAAATATTTAAAATTTTATAGCCATTTAAACTATTGGTAAACATTTATAAAACGCATGGGCAGAATCTTTTTTGAGGCACAAACTGACAACAATCTCCTAGTAAATGGCAATGGTATTTTTATTCATTTTACTTATTCTGAGGTATTTGTTTTTAGCTGGCATTGAAATCTTTAAAATTTATCTTATTTTGAGAAACAGTCACTTTACTTCAAAAAGTCTCTTCATCACAATGAAAGATGTTTTATGCACATTCAAGGTTAAGATTTTAAGGGGGTCATGCAGAACATTGGATCTTGTGTAATAATAGTGGATACAGAATATCATGTGACACCAGTACACTCTGTAACCACTGGTTCCTGTAACAGAGCAACAGAGTCCTGGCAGACCTTGCAGTGCAAGAAATTAACACTTTCATGCTTTTTCTTAAACACAGAAAGCAACAGATCACTTAGTTAATTCCACTGGTAAGGGGAGCTAACCCCCTCAAAATGTTTTTTAATAATATGGGCAGTGGGGGGATAAGAGGACTGTGCCCCCCCCCCCCATAATTGCAATCAACCATAAAAAAAAAAAAAAATAGAATATATCCAAATGTAACAGACTTGGCTGTAAAACTACATTACCGCAGGAAGATCTGAGAGCTACATAAATGCCCTGGTGAAGTTCAATAGTTCAATATTCTAAATTAACGTTGACTGTCTTCAGTAAAATTTCACTGTATATAATACTGAATCATACTTTTACATTAACAAAGCATTTTAAAGGTGTAATGCAGCACACTCTGATTCTCTCTAGGCTTCCTAAATAAAGTTGTTAGCAGCTGTTAAAAATTTAACTTATTTGTTCCATATTTATGACTAAAGGTTGACTAATGCAGGCATTCCTTATTTTGCCTGCACAGCTCAGGAAGAATTCTGAACAATCTTTTTAAATAAGCCTACTACAAAATCATTATGCACAACATGTCCTAAACCACTTAATGAGAGACTGCTGAATGTTCATCTCCCTAGACACTTTTTCAAATTAATTTTATTCTAATATTCCTGTGATTACTCATGTTTAAAATTCAACAGAATACATTCACTTTAATTATCTAGTGTATCACATACTGATAATGTACAGTGCTGCACTCTTAAGTTCTCCCGTGCAGGATTCTTCACCTTTTATATTGCGTTAATAGAGCTAGGTTTTCAGTTCAAGTGCTGTTACAACCGACACTCAGATATGCATCTGGTCATATGATTCTGCACATATAGAAACGCATAAACACACATACACATATGAGCACACACCATTTGACTAGTACACACACAGTGCCATTAGCCTGGGGAAATTAATGGGTTCATTAAAAGTGCCAGGAGGGAGGCAAGATGGTCAACAAAGGACCTTGAGGGGGAAAAAAAAAAAAAAAAAAAGACTCCCATGGTTCTAGAAATAAACAGCACCAAACCGGCCCTCATGGAACCACTCCTGAACTTGCTTAACTTAATCTTAGCCACTGGGAATGTCCCTGAAGAATGGAGAACTGCTGCTGTGATGCCCCTTCACAAAAAGGGGTCCTGCTACAAACCCTAAAAACTACAGACCCATAAGTCCAAACAGTTTTACATTTCATAAACTGTGATATCAAAAATCTAACCCATCTAGACCTCCAGCCATTTGGTATTGGAAAGGGAATTCATGTTTGCTTAACTTAATGTATTTCTTCAAAATGATCACAGAAACTGTGGACAGTGGTCATTTGGTCCGTGCAGATTAACTGCATTTAGTTAAGGTATCTGATGCCATTCCCTGCACTGGCACTGTAAATAAGTTGAGAAACCAAAATGTAAACTTGTGGTAAGGTGAAAGCAAATGGCTAAAAGATAAAATGCATACAATTAAAGTAGCAGGTGCCTCCTCAGAGAGCAAGAAAGTAAACTGCACTGTACCTCCGGGATCGCTGCTGGGAATCTGCCTACTTGGCATATACTTCTCCAACCTCCAAGCTGGTAACCCAGACCTATGGCTAAAAAAGCTTGTCTTGTTGATAACTGCAAGATAGGTACTACTGTCTGATCACTATCCAGCAAGAACTAACTCAGACAAACCAACAGTATACATAAAAGGACAAAAACGTAATACTAAAAAGTACAGTATTGTCACATTTAGTAAAAAAAAACATTCATTTCCACCCGATAATATACCACAAATCTAACTCCAAACCAATACGGACACCTTGTCCCCTTGGTTGATAAATACCTTTTCTTTTTACCACTAGGTTACATCAGTATTCAGGAAACCTTATACTTAACACTACTGATATATAATGGCATCTTATCCAGGTTGAAAGAAGTTATCATCCTGTTGTACTCTGCTCTAATTAGACTAATCATAGAATGCACCTTGGAATGCACATGCCCAGATGCACCACACAGCTAGAAAGGCCTGAATATTTCCTTACTAAGAAGATTACTGTTCTAAAGATCCTCATCTGTCAAGAAGCCCTATCTCTATACTTGATCTCTTATGCAATCTTACCTGGAGATTCATGTCTTACACTCCACTGAGTGCATGGAAGGTGCCCTGAAGCTTTGCAAGTTGGCAGGCTTCCATTCCATCAAGGACCCACAAGACAAACAGCTCCACAAACAACAGAACTAAGGATCTTGGTCTCCACCAATATATAAGCAAAACACACCAGTGGAACAGACTTATTATCCAATGTTTACCCCATCTGTTAAATACGCTGTCCTTATATGTAAAGCAGAATGATACACTTGCATTCTTCAAGTCGACTCTTGACAACTGGGTAACTGCATGCAAAGTCACCCTTGGCCTGTTCTGCCTTGCCCTTTTAGAAGAGGGAGGTACATCACAAGGGTGGGTGGGCACTGGCAAAGTGCAAATGGTCTCATGGCTTACTTACCTTGCATTTCCTATGATCTTGTATGTATCATGGAACTTTGTTTCAGCTTTTCTCATGTGGTGTACTGCCCAGGGACACCCTGCAGATGTACTGATCATGCGTTCACTGGTGCACAAGATGACACTTACCTTGTTCTTCAGTATTAAACAGCTGGTGGCACTTTTCTATTTTTTGGGGAGACTAATATATGTGCAGTGGACATGCATCTGGGCATTTGCACGAGAATTCTTTTATGTTCTCAATGTATCATCTGAATGATTTTTTTAAAGTACATTTATCTGTAGTTTCGAGAAGTTGCTGTGTGTTTTGGTGGGGTATGAGTTTTTCTTTTATTTAATCACTAAATGGCCTGGAAAATATAGCAGGAGCAACTTTTTTTTAAATCTTCAATTGTACTTTGGACACAGATTAGTTTGTGTTAGTATGCTGTTCACATTTTTGAGTATAAATTTGTTTTCATTGTAGAATTAACCTTTAGATAGTCTCATCCCATTAACCCCCTCGAAATGGGCCACACTAAGCTTCTCAGTGTCTCAGGCCCTCCATTAGTGTTAGTATATGCAAGTCAGAGAATTGTAGGGGACAGAGCGGCTTGCCACATGTAGAAAACACTTTTTTATTACTGCCTTATTGAGCTTTGAATAGTTTGTACAGTCTGGCTGAAGTGTTGTTTCTATGAAAAGTAGAGGAATCAAGTTATGAGGGGCGCGTAGATTCTGCCCTGGAAAGAAAACAGGAAGATGAATGGAAGTATAACAGGAAAGTTTTCACACCACTTCTGGGCATAGCTCCCAATCATCCCAAATTACCTGGGAACACCCATTTATAAGCTTAAATAAGCTTAATTCCCCGAATACCCGATTTGGGTGCAAGTGCTGTTCCAGCTGTAGATGTCACAGCCAATCAGAGCATCGCCCTACTGCATCTAATTTGCATGCAGCTGGCCAGTTTCATTTACAGAGCTACTGTTAGTATGAGGCAGAAGCAAGCAGCTGCAGTGGACCTGGTATACTTTTAAGTGTTCAATTAGATCCGCTCAGTCCGCTACTCCTTATATTAACAGGGTATGTCAGGGCTGTTTGTTTTTTGTTTCAAACAGGAATGAAAGAGGACAACACTGACACAAAGAGCTCTTCATGTCTGGATTGAAGACTAGATTTGTTGCTGTTGCCGATAAATTCATCTCAAAGAAGACGTATGACTGGAAGACTGTTCCATAGCGTGTTGGAGTGGCATTAAGGATTTCTCAAGAGAAAGTGCAGAGTGGAGAAAAAGAGCTCCTGCAAAGCAGCTATGAAAATCTGCCATCTCCCTCCATACTGATACAAATTGGATTCCCCTGAAATGACACCAGTATCTGAGCCAATTGTTGAGGTCAAGCATCAAAATCTTGTAGATGTCATTTATGGCAACTTACCTCATGAACTGCAGTACCTCCTTTGCACATTTCTGTCCCGACAGATGACGTCATACACAAAACATGAAAATGTACATATAGAAGAAGCACCTTTTGAGACAAAGTTGAACAGTGATACCTCACTTACATATATGTGATAAAATGAGTATTCGGAAAGCTTTTACTCAACTTTCTAGGATCACCACCCTCTGAACAAAACTACGTTTATTTCCTCATTGTTCACGTCTGTCACATACCTGCTGAATTCATGTTCCATCCTTTTGTCAAGGATTACATTTCCCTCCCACCTTCATGTTCACAGCTTGTTGTCCACAGTCATCAGTCACCCTGTCCTGAACTCATACACACTGCTCAAAGTATGGTGGGCATCAGTGGGGGATCAGGTTACTGTTTGTTTTGTCTATGTAGTTTGCGTGCTCTCCCTGTGTTCATGTAGGTTGCTTCTGATTGCTTTGTTTCCCTGCCAAAGACCTATTGTTTTGCTGACTGACATTTTCTATGACCACAACCTTTATTCCTTCCCTTTTTGTCTGTGTCATAGCTGAAAATTCCACAAGGATCAGTTTACTTGTATAGTTGTCAAACCACAAAATAGAAAATGCATGACACAAAAATTAAGAAGGATAAATCTGTACTCGTTAGTTTTTCTCGGCTACCATTCTAATCTAACAGATAATACTTTAGAGGTCAAACACAAAATATTTAAGATTCAACACATACGTGCGTTTTGGAAATATTAAATGTACATGTTTGTGAGCCATAGACTTTCGTTGTGAAGAAGGCTGTTATGTGTACTTGTATGTGGAATTTCAGCTAGTCCCTCCCAGAAGTCTGTTCCTGTGATACTGCAGATACACTTACAATTCTTTACATACATACATACATATAGCCAGTCTCCCCTCACTCTTAGGCCTGTGAGTTCTGTGTGACTGCATGCCAGCAAGTATGGCCAGAGTTTTTAAAAAAAAAAACTGAATGACTTGCCAAAAGAGGCAGCATTATAGCAATAAATAAAACAATTATGCTTGTGTTAAAATGATCAATAAAATGTCATGACATAAAAAGTCATCACAAAAAGGCAGTGTATGACTAGGTACTGTTAATACATTTATATGTACATTTCTCCAGTAAAGCACACTTTTCTGCTGCATTTGAAGCTTCATCAATGGTCATGTATTTCACACCTCTCATTCTTTCACTCTCTCCTGCCCTCCAACCGTTTTGATGCATCTTATCAATAGTAAGGTACCGTTCATCACTCACACATGCCTACCTCTAATTACGTATTAGCATTTACTTGTACGAATTATAACTCTTGTTATTAAAGGAGTTACTTTTTGAACTTGCCTGTTACTGAAGCACAACAGGGAGGGGGTTACACAGCTTGCAGGCATACACCATTCACAGAGCAGAAAGACCTTTGCCTACTGAACATGGATTCTATCTTGCAGCACTGTGAGCCATTTCTGAATTCTGCTGAAAATAAGAACACTATCGTCTGGATTACAAAACAGTTCATACTTTGAGTAGAGTATTGTTCGGAGCTTCTGGAACAAAACAGAAAAGTAGTGATTCTAAGATAATTAATCAGGCTGTATTCAAATGAGGAAGTAAGTAAACCTCTGAGATAAAGTAAAATCCCTGCATTTTATTCCAAAAAATAAATTTGCTGAGACCAATCCTAATTTAATTGTATAAACTG
The DNA here is from genome assembly GCF_019279795.1 of Protopterus annectens. NCBI lineage: Eukaryota > Metazoa > Chordata > Ceratodontiformes > Protopteridae > Protopterus > Protopterus annectens. The sequence continues at coordinate 1,348,452,583 of NC_056725.1, read as the reverse complement.
GCAGAAAATGTCTACAAATCCAGAAATTAATGCACAACCCTGTGTTGCAGGGGTAACATGGCACCACTGCTTAAATGGTGATCAAAAGCATGTATACAACCCTGAACCAAAAATACAGAAACTATAAGTTAAATGGTTTTAAGCCAACTGCAGGTCTGTGGCTGCATTATATGGCCGCTGTTCCCAGGGCCTGAATGTATGTGCAAGAAGCACATCTGTCTGTACATCTTATTCAACACAAATGAGTTTGAAATGACAGATCTACACTGGGCAGCCTTTTGTAGTGTACAAAACATTCTTTTGCCCCAGTGGTGCTAACTGACATAACTAACCTAAAAGCACCTGTTATGTAACATAGATGGAAGGGAGATAAAGAACCTTAACCTTAACCTTCCATTGTATTTTATTAGCCACATCTCCCTTGCAGGTGAGGTGAGGAGACTACAGCCGGACATGTTTCCATATCTTAGGTGTTCCTGCGAACATTCAGTGAGATGTGCACACTTCAGTACTGTTAGATGGGTGGGTGAACATTAGTATGAGGTCTGAAAATATACTTTACAGCTACACCTTTGACTGATTTTTAGTGAAAGTATTCAGTGGTTATTCTGTACAGCTGTTAGATATGTGAGGTACCATGTTTGCTCACTACCGCCTCTGCATTGTTCAACAGTTGTCACACAGATGCAGATAAAACACCTCTCATAGTATGCCATGGATATGCAATGTGAATCATGCTGACTGTTGTGGAATTCCATTATGACCTATCGGTATTATTCAGTATCAAAGGTGGTGGAATGGTTATATTTAGCCAAGAAGCTTATATTAACACCTTAACAGAATTATTGATGGATGAGAAGACCTACACCACAGTATCGTATAATGAAATTCAAATTGCTTATGGCAGAATTGATAGTTGGTTAGAAGAATATCTTATAGACACTAGAATTGGGAAGGAAACATATAATTTCTTAAAACAGACATATCCTTATATACCCCAAATCTTTGCAATACCTAAGATACACAAGAACATTTTTAAACCTCCCTTTCGTCCCATAGTGTCAGCGAAAAGATCAAAAACTCAACCATTGGCAGTCTATATTGACCATCAATTGAAAGAAATTGTGAAGAACCAGACACACTTGGTGCAGGATTCGTGGGATTTTCTAGGTAAAATTACCAATAATCTATGGTCGGAAACAATAAGACTAGTGACCATAGACGTTAAAGATTTGTTCACCTGCATCCCTAGAAATGAAGGGTTTGAATATTTTGAGAATTGTGTGTATAATTATTACAACACAACAGTGGACAATAAAAAATTGATAATAGAATTGACAGAAATAGTCCTCGATAATAATTTTATCACCTTTCAAGGGGAATATTACAAACAGATTACCGGAGTGGCCATGGGGGCAGCATGTGCCCCCATATATGCCAACATGGTTCTTCTTGGATGGGAGGAGGAATTTATTTTTCAAAGCCCATACATGAAAAATATAAAAATATATCTCAGATTTCTTGATGATATTTTTTTATTATGGGAAGAAGACACTCCAGATGACTTTAAAGGACAAGAAGGTAGTGGTTTGATTTATATAAGACATAAAATCTTTTCTTATGAAATTAAACAACAAAATATAAATTACTTGGATATCACCTTAAGTAAAACCACCAGTGGCTTTAAATCTAATATTTTTCGTAAGGAAACATGGTGCAACACCTACTTGCAATTCAACAGCCAACACCCCTTACATCAAAAGAAAAGCATTGTTAAGGGTCAGGCAGTTAGGATTGCAAGAATGACTTCACAACATCAAGACCTAGAGAAAGAATTTTCCTTTTTAATGGAAAAATTTATAGAAAGGGGGTACCCAATGCAATTTGTAGGTGACATCTTGGCAGAAGTATATCAGGGTTGGGGTACAAAATTCAAACCATTACTAGGAGAAAAGTTTATTCCTAAAGACAAAAAGTTAGATGAAACTATTGATTATATGGGTGCTTGTACGGTTGAATACAACGGCTTCTCAGGTTACTTTACTGATATTATAAAAAACAACTGGAGTATTTTTAAAACCAATAAAGACATCTATGAAGTGGTTGGGAAAAAAAACAATTTTTACATATAAAACAGCAAAAAATTTTAAAAGAATCTTTGAAGCCGGGAAAATTAATATTGACCAAAAGAAAGGCACCACAAAATGTGGTAGATGTAGGCAGTGTGCATATATTAATTTATCAGTGGAAACTACACTAAATAATGGCTTAAAAAGTAAGATAGTATTCTGCAAAGGCAATTGCAGAAGTAAGATGTTGGTGTATTTGGCTACTTGTTCCAAATGTTTCTCCTTTTACGTGGGTAAGACTGAGAGGACTCTCAGAGAAAGAATTTATGAACATACCCACGACATCAAAAGGAGAAAGGAGACAAGTGCCTTGTTTAAACATTCGTTAGAATGTGAAAGTTTTACAGATTTCAAGTTTGGAATTTTGGAAATTATTAAAATGGACTCTGGGGGGGGTAATATTAAAAATATTCTCCTACAGAAGGAAATTAGATGGCAGCTAATGTTAAGATCAAATACCCCTCCAGGGCTCAATGAATATATCAGTATTAAGCCTATATTAATAGATAAAGCCTCAAAGGTTTAAAGTTATATTTATATACATATATATACATATGCACAAGGTAGCATATAACATCAAGTATATGTATGTATAATATATATTTTTTATCTATAATAGATATGGCTTTATGGGTTTAAATAGTTGGTTTAACCTGAGACTGATATATAATAGTTGATTCCACTTCACATTGCCTTGCATCAATATTTAGGGTTAAATATTACACAAATCAATTTTACACCACAAGTGATATATACTTTTTGTACTTTTTGTACTTTGTACATTTTGTTATTCCTAACGGTGGTATTCTTCAGGTAACAATTACCCTTGTTTCAAATATAGATATTGTACACTGTACTCTGGAATTTTTTACCAACATGTGTATGTAAATAATTTCTATATTCTACAATAATACACGTTTCTCAAACAACATAATATAAATAGAAACGAAATTGATTAAATATTATGAAAATGTTTAATATATTTATCATAGGTATTAATAAGATGGATGGATTTTAATAACTACATTTTTAAGTGAGAGCATGATTTAATCATTAGACTTTTTTTATAATATATATAAAAGAAAATTAAGATTCTATTATATGTTTTTTAAAATAAGTTTCTGTAGATTATGGCAAACTTGGTTATTCATTTATTTATTTATATAATATATAGAAACAAAGGGAATGTATATAAGATTAATTTCTGTGTATGAATTTATTAATTCATTTAGTGTGGAAAAGTAAAAATTTAACAACAGAATGTATAGCACTTTAAAAAGTATGTACTTCAAAAATATTTGTTTCCTTGCATTTCCTGTTCCTCATTGTATGACCATATAAAGAAGAAACCCATTAATGGGTTATTTGGTTAATAGCTGTTCCAATTCCAGGTTTAACTAATTAATTTACTAATTAGGTTGTAAATTATTTTAAAACAACAATATATAAACAAGAGGCACTGTGTATTCATTATTCTGATGAAGTCTGCTTGCGGCAGACGATAGCGCTGAATCCATTGAATTTTAACCTTTGTTATTAAAGAACATCGTGGTCTGGTCACACGGATTTTCATTTTATGGTTTTGTGGACTTTTACATTTATTGATTATTCAGTATCAATTCATAATGGTAGCCAGCTGAGTGTACTGTGTATGGCCTGTTTTAGCATGTGTGAATCCACTGATTGCCTACATGCACTTGGCTCCATCCATATCTGCATAAGTATGACCCTTGGTGGCATCAACAACTCAATGCATAAAGTATTTCTCTGTAGTAATCGTGTGCAGTACTGGCCTGAGTTCCAGGAATCCAATCATGTGGAAGCATAACACTTTGGGTGTTAGTGCACAAGTAAGTTATCCACTGCTGACACCCTGGATTGGGCTAGCCAACTTTCATCTACAAGGTCAGCTACAGCAGAAGGAGAAGACATGAGGAAGAAGAATCTGCTCTTCTTTGTTGGACAAAAGGTGTGTGGATTTCTCCTGCAACAGAGTCCTCTGAAACTAGTGCCTGTCTTGAAAAAAGGAAAACCAGTGCCGGTCATGCATGCAGCTGTCTTGTAGCATGCACGTCACTCATACTGACACGCATTAAATGCAAAATTAGCAGCTGTCTGCAAGGCATACTTCTCAACTGTTCAGATCTTCACAGATTCTCCAGATATTTGCCTCATATTTTTGGTCTGTTGTTCATAAAATGTGTGGTTTTCTGATAATTGAAGTCACTAAATAATGACAGACATTTGAGTTTCAGACTTCATATCCTTCAGAAAAATGCATGCTAACACAAAACCTATTATTCTAGCAACTTTCTAAGTTTATATGGTCAGTATTTAAAATCTATCCCTATTTTTGGGCTTTTATCCCACCATTGTTTTAGGCTTTGTCCAGATTTCGTGAGCTAAGAGGTTGAAAGATAGGTTGCAAGGCGATCAGGATAATAGATAACTGAAAAAACATGGTTTGTGCATATGATGATTAAACAGCCATTGAACAGCAATCTCACCAGCCCTGTTGCCAGCAAGAAATAGCAAGTGTCTGCAGTTTCCTTCCATACAGAACGATACTCACAAATGGATATACAAGGATAAGCTTGTCAAAACAAGGTCTAAATAAATGAAATGTAGATTTGAAATGGACAAAGTAGCCTGAGAACAAGCAAAACCACATGCCAAAAATAGATTAGATAATATTTGTGTGTGTGTTTTTCTCAATTTCCTTCTTTTAATACAGGATTGAAAATGATGCCTAATAACATTTATGTACATTCCCAACCCAGAAAACAGTTGTTTAAATGTATGTCTAACTAGTTGTACTGCAGCTTCACAACCCCAGTATGTGCAGACCTAGCCTGATCCACCACAATCTACTATTTCAAAGGCAGTCATAGACAAATGATAACTTATTGAACATTTTGAAACAATTTTGCACTATTGCATCTCATACCTGCTATGCACTGTGCTTAATCCTATGTATAACTGCTCTAGATATAAAAAAACCCAGTGTCATGCACCATGGGGAAAGGGCAGGAGCAGCCTTAGGTCAACTGGTGCCCTAGGCAAAAGGGCTGCACGTTGCACCCCCATCATGCCACCTGGTGCCCCCATCCTGGTCTACCTACACCAAATAAATACTGGAAAAGTGCCCCTGCTAGAGCGGTGCCCTAGGTGGCCGCCTAGTTGGCCTATGCCTAAGGCCGGCTATGGGAAAGGGGAAACTCCCTGTTATAGCAACATTCCATGGCTGAACATGATTCAACCATGCAGCTGACAACCAACTCATTACCTACTACCCATGTCTGCTGCTACTTTCAAAAGTATCACTCATAACTGTTATACAGCAGCCAATCTAATTATCTCTTTTATGCTCATTAGTACTTATGAAAACCAATCCAATAAAGCAGCCACAGACAAAGAAGCTGCACTCAGCCAAAATACTTTAATAAACTGAAATGGCACAGGATTAAGCACTTTCAATTGTGAATCCAGACTTCTTCAGAATCATTAATCAAACCTGTGTAAGCACTTCAATATCACACCATGTATATCACATGCCTGTACACACCCAATCATAAAACAGAGGTAATTAAAACAGTGTTAAAAAATATGATGCATCAAACTCTATAAGATTTCAACCTAAGTAAACATCCTATTGAAATGTGTTCATTCAAACTGGGGGGGGACCATGTAATTTAATTTGAGTTGCCACCGCAACTCCCTAACCTCAATCAAATCTTCCCATGGTCCCCCCTAGGATTAATCACAATGTGATCAAGCACAAAAAACAAAAATTATGATTACGATGAGTTACTGAGTTACTATATGTTTGGCCAGGGAGTTTTTTTAAGTTTGTCTTCCTTATATCCAGAAGGTGTTCATATATTCTCTCCCCCAACCTTCTTTGTGTTTTGCCCACTTAAAAACCCATTGCATATCTGGCAGACAGCTAGGTAAACCACTCCCCATGTATTACAATTACAATGGGACTTGGCTCGGACTTTAATTCTGTTGACCATTACCTGATCACTAACCAGAATATATTTGCATTGGCTACAAAAGCCACATTTGGAAGTGCCAGGTTTTTTATTGCTAATGAAACCACCCCGCTCAATGTTCCATTCAAAAACATTTTTTTGTAGAAATACCTCTCTGGTAAACAAAAACTGGCCTGTGCCCAATCTTTTCCAGAACGTCACTAAAACAAGAAAAAATAGACCAGTTCTTCCTCAACACATCCCTAATACAAAAATCTTCCAACCAACATTTCATTACAAAGGCCAAGTGATGATTACTTGTCAAAGAGGTAGTGCAACTGACCATTTCTGCCCCTCGTTTAAAAGAAGTTTTTAATAATGGAAGAATGTCTTCCTTCACCATCTTGCTAACCACTTCCAACATCACAGCAGAAACCATCTTTTCAGGATAACCCCTCGCTAAAAACATATCTCACAACATCTTACTTTTCTAATGTAAATTGACTGTCATCAGAGACCATCCTGGTCAGTCAAATATATTGACCTTCAACTATACCTCGTTTTTGATACTCAGGATGGTTACTCTCATAGTGTAACAAACTGTTACAGTGTGTGAGTTTCCTGTAAATCACACTAACAAAACATTGTTCCAGGTCATTTTTTGAAAGTTTGACATCTAAATAACTTATACAATCATGATTGAAAGAATAACTGAATCTAAGAAATGAAGTGGTGGAATTCAAGTAATCAATAAAACTAGTGTTCTCACTGGCAGGCCTATCTCACATAATAAACATGTCAACTAAACATCAGATGTATAAATTCCAAGGCTTGATGGAAAATCTTTCAAACAAAAACTGCTTTTCCCATTGAAGAAGGACAATGTTGGTAAAAAAGGGGGCACAAGAAGCCACCATAGCCACAGCTTTAACCTGATGAAAATACTGTCCCTCCAAAAACGCAAAATTGTTTTAAGAACAATTTCCATACAAGTGCCCAGAACATTGATATAATTGTTATCTAAACCAGGGGATTCACAAAGAAAGTCATAAAACCAGACTAAACCAGTTGAATGAGGAATAACATTAAATAACTCCACTACATCAACCGTGAGGAAAACAACATTACTGGAAAAACTGAGGTTCTTTATCTTCAGCAAAAAATCCAAGGAGTCACGGCAGAGGTGGTGAAAGGAGTCTAATGATTTCTTCAACTTCATATCAATATATTTACCAAAGAGGTGAGTTTTTGACTTCCTGGCATTAACAATGGGTCTCATTGATTGGTCAGTGGTGCTTTTATGTATTTTTGGGATTCCAAAAATACAAGGCACTACTGGATACTAGACATGAAAATATTCAAACAACTCTAGACCAATTTCACCCTAATCCAATAAATCCTGCAACAAATCATCAATCTTTCTGCAGGCCAAATGTATAACATTGAGATGTTTCCTCATATAAATCACAATCCAAAGGATAACTGTCCATTCTGTTTAAATAATCATCTTTCATAATAACCACACATCCCCTTGTCTGGTTTCACTACCGTTAAACTTTTATCATTGGCAAGTTTTAACACGAAAGCAAACTTGTGGGAATTCAAATTGTGACCACCCACAAACTTGGGATTTCAATGATGTAAAGCCCTGAAATCAAGTTCCATTAATTTTTTCAAAAATTAGTAAGGGTAAAACGAGGGGCAGGTTAAATGTACTTCTCTGGACATACAAACTCCCTTCAAAACCAAGCAGGTTATCAAACATTAAATGAAGGTTTGGCTTCCTCAAATATATCTTTAAGTCAATCAAACTGTCAATTTTAAAACTCAGAGAAGGGACAAATGTAAACCCTCTACTTAAAAGGTTGGTGTGGTCAGTAGTATATACACAGTTACTAGAGTTGTACAGAAAAAAGTTACCTGCATCATTATTCACCACTGACGGCCCAGTATCACAAAACCAAATAGGAAGTCTCTGGAAAATCCACAGATAAATCCTTATCTAATGAACGTTTGTGATCCGATAACTCCGCTAGTTCTTCCTGTAACTGGAGTTGCATATGGCTCAGTGTACTGGAGGTGGATCCTGCTGCCATTCCCTCATTATACAATCGCTCTGATCTCCAGACTGAATCTCTCTCTCTGAAGAGGGCTGTTCATAGCAATTAGACTCCTCCTCCTCCAAAACGCACCCTCATTGGTGTCCTGATAAAAGGAATTTCTTCTATTGGGGATGGAGGGTTTAGGATAGGCACACCCCTCCAGATACTCAATCTGGTCCCTTTCTAACTTTTTTCTTTTCTTTTTTTATATGAAGAATATATGTCAATACAATTGAAAATACATAAGTAATCACTATTATGCTGTGAAAAAAGCAAGTCTTGTGTAATACGCTGGTCAAGCTTACTGGCCTTGGCAGTTAGTACATCCACTTCCCTATGATTGTGCCTGACCAAACATTCTAAAAGCTGGCACTCATGCTTGTCATATAAAACAACTAAATCTTTATACAGTAGGGACTCAGCAGTTAGCCTTGTCAGAAATTTCCAAAGTCGCAAACCCTTGGGAATTCTCTTTACTTTCAAACACTCATGAAAATAAAGATTTTCTAGTTGCAGTTGACGGCATCTGTACAAGGTTTTTTAAAAATTATCCATGAGCTGTTTAAAGGAAGGTGTGTCATCTGAAACACTGTCGCCAAAGACAAGGGTGCTGTTAAGCCAGACAGACAAATTATCTTTATCCTTATTCAGGGCTGGCTGGTTAACTCTAATGCCCTGTGGATCTCTCTGCCCAGCAGTTAGCAAACAGGATGGAGTTTGAAGAAAATCATGATCATGGAACTGCTGAATGAAATTAACTATTAATGTTAATTCCTGCAATAGCTGGGTTAACAAACCAACACTAGTGACTATATTTTCCAGATTAACGCTACCTTGGCTGTTACTGCCCATAACTGGATAGGATGAAGACATCACACAAAAACCAAGAACCAAAGACACGTTGCAGATGAAACTATCATCAATAACCAATCCAATAAAGCAGCCACAGACAAAGAAGCTGCACTGAGCCAAAATACTTTAATACACTAAAATGGTACATGATTAAGAGTTTTCATCTGTGAATCCAGACTTCTTCAGAATCATTAATCAAACCTGTGTAAGCACTTAAATATCCCACCCTGTATATCACATGACTGTACACACCCAATCATAAAACAGAAGTAATTAAAACAGTGTTAAAAAAACAGGCAAAATGGTAATCAACCATAATGTCCTGTAAAGGGAAGGGAGTGCTTACAGGTAAGTTAAGACTATAAGGCTGAACTCATATCAGTCACGGAGCTTAACCAACATGATTTTCTAGTCCGCATTTAAGCCCTTCTCCTGGTAAATGACTAATCCACCATACTGTATTGTCCAAATAAAGGAACACAGGCTTAACAACAGACGATATCACCATGTCACACATTTATACACCAATAAAGCACAAAGACTAACTACAAAGAACAAATCCTTAGATAAGGAAAGGAAATGACACTGAAGAAAGCAATGGAGTGCCGTTGTGAAGTCAGAAATACTTCAATGATCTGCTGTTACAGATGGTACCGCAAACAGCTGTATTTTGATATGACATTAGCACAGTGCTACATGGCAGAGCACAAATTTGGAAGGTTGGGGTGTTGCAGCAACCACGTCTTGGACAGGTCTCACAGCAAAAATACCTTTACCTTTGCAGGCTCACATAACCTGTAGTGCTTAATAAATATAAACATTACGGACTAAGTAGTAGTTTTGTAACTGACTACAGATTACATGTCCGAAAAAATACGCAATGGAAGGTACCACTGCACTAGCAGAATAAGATTTAATGACTCCCTGAATGTGTTCACCAGAAATGTTATAACGGAAACTAATGCAAGCAGCTATCTATCTGGAAACTCTGGCCTTCCTTTTGTGCAAGATTCATCCCTCTACATCTTGTGGATCGGGGAAAATGGGGGAGCCTCATTGTCTAAATAAGGGCAATGTATGAAATGACCTTAGAGATGAAAAAAAAAAGAGGCATTGATAGAAAGAGACCATGGTGTCTTTATGCAAAACAGTATTGGTCTCACAATGCATGACAACTTGGAACTCCTAAAAAATTCTTATCACAATGACATCCAGCAAAATGATAGCCCTTCCTCTCAGAAATTTCAAAGGCACTGTGTACACCAGTTCAAAGAGAGGCTTTCAGAACATGCTTGAAAGCTCAAGGAGGTAGAACTCTTTTAGAAAACGGACATGTAAAACTCCCTTAAGAGATAACATGACCCATCTAAATATCAAAGGCTGATCCAAAGGAATGCACCCTGACAAGGCTAAATAATTGTGTATTGATGAACAGATACGATAACACCATCAGAAGCTAAGACGTAGTCTAGAATTTGTGGAAATGGAAAATTAAGTGATATAAAAGAAAAGTACTTTGCAAGAATCACAGAACAACTTCCATTTCAACACTTAGAACTTTCCAGTTGGAATATTTCTGCTCTCTTCATGGATATCTTAAGAACTGTGCAGAAAATCATTCCTGCTGGGAAGCAATGCTCCAGTCTCACAACTATCACGGAGACTCCCTCTAATGCCATAAAATAGCCAAAGATTGGAACACCCTTTCTTAACAGATAACTAAAAACCCCAACCTGTCCACATTTAAAACTACCCTGAAAGACTATTTAAATGATAATTGGCTATGCCCCTGTAGTGCTTCCAACTAATATGCTTCCTATTTTTTTCCACTCATCTCACACGTTAGCCCAAATAGTGCTCATTCCACATAGGGCAACCGCATTACCTGTCTTATCTTTATTAATCTTTGCTCCTTCGGATGACCTAACTTGTAAAACTACATGACCAATTTTGGTCTTTCAGAAGTGACTCACCTTGTAAAGCTACATGACTTATGTACCGCATATATATTGTAAAAAAAAATAATATTCCTGTATGCCTGAAACATGCATGTTTATACTGTATTCTCTTATATTTTGCTCAATTACATATCGTTAGCAATGTACTATTTAAACTACGTTTACTGTTTACACCTTAATAATGTTCTTTTTGTTGTGGAGCTTTTCTCCCCGGGTCTCCACTGAAAATGTTTTTTTTTTTCAACCCAGTCGGACACTACCCGGTTAACAAATGTAAATAAATAAATAAATCCAAGCCATGTGGTGTGGGGACTGTACAGCCAGATGCAGAATCCTACACTGAAGCTGGAAGAAGAGGTCTTCCATGACTGGGAGGTGAAGGAAGTGAGGCACATTCTCTTTGAAGTGTGAAAAAGTACAGTTTTGTACCTACCATAAATGTAGATGTTCGAAGATCCACATTGCTGCAGTCATAACTTATGGGTAGTCCGCTGTCCTCGGTCGGCCCGAATACCAAAGTATTAGGCTGACGTCGGTCATGGGCGCTCAGATCTGACGTCAGAACGTCAAGGTATTAAAGCGCATGACCGACGTCATTTCCTCAGTCTTTTCTTGCCCCAGATGTCAGAAGGCCCTAAAAATAAAGGCCACAGCCAAAAATAGAATAACTCTCTAAAACCATGCACAAAAAACAGCTACAACCCAAATCATGCCACCACTCCAAACTACAGAGGGGAAGGAGGGAGGGAAAATTGGACTGCAGCAATGTGGATCTTCGAACATCTACATTTATGGTAGGTACAAAACTGTACTATGTTCTTCATCTCACATTGCTGCAGTCATAACTTATGGGTAGAATCCCAAAGCAGAGGTAAAGGGAGGCTGGCAAAATCATAAAGCATTGGGGGCTGCCAAAATGCCCTGTAAGATTGCAGTGGCAAATCCAGCCCTAGATTTGGAATAAAGAGGAAGATGGTAATGTTTAGAAAAAGTGTGCACTGAACTCCAAGTAGCTGCTTCCAAACTATCTTTAGTAGCTACCCCCCTTAAAAAAGCAGTAGAAGTGGCAGTAGCCCTAGTGGAGTGAGGCCTGATTCCAGCTGGAATCTCCTTACCATGATGAGAGTAACAAAAAGCAATACAAAAGCCAATCCACTTAGAAATAGTTTGTTTTGAAACAGGTTTCCCCTGAGAACCCAAAGCAAAAGAAACAAACAACTGCTGAGACTGTCTGAACCCTTTAGTCTTGCTCAAATAATAACGCAACTGCCTGTGAATATCCAAAGTGTGCAAGATTTTCTCCCCTTTATTTTGGGGATCTGCATAAAAAGTAGGCAAATGAATAGATTGGTTCAAGGCCACATTTGAAACCACTTTAGGCATAAAAGTAGGGTTAGTACGCAGAGATACCCTGTCCTTATGAAAAATTAGGAAGGGTTCAACTGCCATTAGAGCCTGTAATTCAGAAACCCTTCTAGCAGACGTAATGGCCAACAAAAAAGCAGTCTTCCAAGACAAAAACTTTAGCTCAGCTGTAGCTGCAGGTTCAAAAGGAGGTAAAGTAAGTTTTTCCAACACAAAATTGAGATCCCAAGCAGGAGTAGGAGCTCTCGCTGGGTCTTATGTTCTTTGCCCCTCTAAGGAATTGCTTAAACAAAGGATGAGAGAATAATGGTGGGTCACAGTCATAGTGAGCAGAAATGGCTGCAGCATGAACTTTTATAGAGGAGAAAGACAAACCCTTGTCCAATAATTCTGTAAGATATTGAAGAGAAACACTTAAATCAGGCCTGGAAACATCAAAGCTCTTTGCTTTGCTCCAAATAAAAAATCTCCTCCATTTATCAGCATAAACTTTCCTTGTACTAGGCCTTCTGGCCTCCAAAATAACATTCAAAACTTGTTGAGGAAGCTGCGACCCTCCAGGGTCTAGAACAGAATATGCCAGGCTGTTAGATGCAGGGACTGAATCCTGACATTGAAGAAATGATTGCCCTCCTGAGTCAAAGGTGCGGAATCAAAGGCAAAGGGTAAGGAGGATCCCGTACTAAACTCCTTAGCAGAGGGTACCAGTGCTGTCGAGGCCAATCTGGAGCTATTAGAATCATGGAGGGCTTGTCCTGTCTGACCTTCAAGAGAACCTTTGGAAGAAGAGGCAGAGGCGGAAAGGCATAGACGTGAAGATTGCTCCAACTGAATGATAGAGCATCCACTTTCCAAGCTGTGGGATGAAACATCTTTGTGCAAAACTTTGGCACCTGGAAGTTTAGTGGAGAAGCGAACAGATCTATGTCTGGAGTCCCCCATATCATTGTCAACTGTCGAAATACATGAGGATCCAATTTCCACTCGTGGGGATCCACTATCCGTCTGCTCAAAACATCTGCTAAGGAGTTCTGTGCTCCTGGCAGAAACCTTGCTTGAAGAGTGAGTTGCAAACTGAGAGCATTCTCCCACAAAATCATAGCTTGCCTGCAAAGAGGGTACGAATGGGTTCCCCCTTGCTTGTTGATGTACCACATGACAGTTGTGTTGTCTGTTTGAATCAACACCTGCCCTGGGAGAAGTAAATCCTTGAAAGCCATCAATGCAAACTGGACTGCTAACATTTCCTTCAAGTTGATATGTAAATGTTGAAGTCTGACAGGCCACGTGTCTTGAACCCATTTGCCATTGAGGTGTGCTCCCCAGGCCTTGTCCGAGGCATCCGTCGTTAAAATCTGACTTGCCTCTGGTCGGGTCACAGAGAGTCCCTTGTTTAGGTGACATTCCTGAGCCCACCACAAAAATTCCTTTTGAATGCAAGGTATTATCTGAATGACAGTGTCCAGATCTTGGCAGTGTTGTGTCCATACATTTTTGAGATACCATTGTAGCTTCCTCATATGCAGTTTGGCATTGGGAAGCACCAGAATACAAGATGCCATGAACCCCAAGGCTTGAAGGACTGTCCTTGCAGTCAGCCTGGACAGTAGAGACAATTGATGGAAGTAAAGTGTAAGATTCTTTTGCTTGTCCGGGGTCAAAAAGGCCATCTGGGAAGCTGTATTCAGTCTCACACCCAGAAAGCACATTTCCTGAGAGGGTACTAGACTGGACTTTGTTTCGTTCACAGAATACCCTAGGCACCTTAACACTGTCATAACATACTGTAGATGGTGAAGAAGCTCGTGCTTGTCTTGAGCAAGAATCAGGCAGTCGTCCAAATAAGGGTAAATTTGTATTCCTCTTAACCTGAAGAAGGCTATTACTGGAGCCAGAACTTTTGTGAATACTCTGGGTGCAGTAGATAAGCCAAAGGGCAATGCAGAGAACTGATAATGTAAAGTCCCAGCCCGAAAACGCTGGAATCTCCTGCAACTGAGTCTGATAGGAACATGAAGATAAGCCTCTTTGAGATCCAGAGTTACCATCCAGTGATCTTTGCCCAACAGAGGCAGAAGTTGTTGCAACGTCAACATTTTGAATTTTGGAATGTCCAGATATGTGTTGAGGACAGATAGATCCAAGATTGGCCTCCAAGTGTTTCCTTTCTTTGGTACAAGAAAAAGGCGAGAGTAAAATCCGAGGCCCACTTCTGACAGAGGGACCTGCTGTATAGCCCCCCTTTGAAGAAGTAAAGAAATCTGTTTGTGAGCCTCTGCCCTTTGCTGAGGAGGAACGTCTGGCATGCCTTTGAAAGGAGGCAATGTGTGGAAATAAAACTTGTAGCCTCGGTCTATAATGTCCAACACCCATTTGTCCTGGGTGACTAGAAACCAATTTTGCTTGAAGAGTGCCAACTTTCCTCCCAAAGGAGCTGCCAGGCAGGAAGGATCTGGCAGCTGGAAATGCAGGTCATTGGGCCTGTTTACGAAAGGACTGGCCCCTGCCCTCACCGGTAGATTGTGCTGGTGAACTCCACGGTCTGGGCCTGAAAGAACTCTGAGCTCTGCCCCTACCACGTCTAGATCTACCCCTAGACTGCGAATCAGAAGAAGGGTAAGTCCAACCCTTAGCAGGCCAGTTCCTGCTAAACTTAGGGGGCTGCACCTGCAAAAAATCTTTAACAGTCTGCATAGACTTAGCCTTGTCCTCCATTTTTTTCAAGACAGACTCCACAGGAGAACCAAACAAAACTTCAGACTGCAAAGGAGCATCCAAAATCCTAGCTTTAACATGCTCTGACAAATTCTGATCCTTAAGCCAGGCGTGCCTGCGAAGAACTGAACCAGTGGCAGCCACCCTGGAAGAAGCCTGCAAAGCATCAAAACCACACTGCAAAGCATGCTTACCCACCTGATCAGAGGCATGTACCAAATCCTGTAATTCCTTACACTCTATGCCCTCTGCCAAAGCATCCATTTTAGATTTTAACTGAGTAAGAAGAAAATTCTGGTATTTCAACATATGAAACTGGCAATTCAAAGCCCTCACTGCTAAAGTGGAAGAGGTATATATTTTCTTACCCCACCTTTCCAAAGCTCTAGCATCGTTATCCAAAGGAACTGGATTCTTTACAACAGAAGCCCTGACACCCTTAGGTCCCTGGCTAATAGTTTCTGGGTCGGCCCTAGGGCTCTTATACAGATATTTATGAGCCTCAGGCACTCTGTAATACCTATCTGGCTTCACTGGCGCAGGAGGCAAAGAATCTGGATTAAGGGAAGCCTCAGAGAAAACGTTTTGAACAACATCCAAAACAGGAGGTATAGCCAAGGGCCTATGCTGTGGTAAAAACAAAAATTCCCTAAGCCTCTTCCTGGAATCTGAGAAATCCTGACCTTCCCATTTAAAATGCTCCCTCATGGAATGCAGGGTTTCTGAAAAAGAAAAATCCTCTGGAGGAGAAGCAGAAGGAGTGGAATCCTCTGCGTCTGAATCAGAATAAGGAGGAAAATCCTGAATGTCTTCAGCCGAACACTCTGAGTAATCTGAAGCCTGCTCCAAACTTTCCATTTCTGGCTCCACCCTAGGCCTCTTATCAGGAGGGGGCATAGAACCCCTGATTAAAGTAATTAAATCTTCTGCCATTTTAAGCATGTGTTTTTTAGGCACAGAACCCGCAGAACTAGGACTGACACCTGTGGAAGGCAAACCAGGCCTGCCTTTGGAAGGCACCTTAGAGACAGAAGGAGAAGGCCTAACCACCTTAGGCAAAGAAGGGAGAACAGTAACCTGAGAGGCCCCCTCAGCCTGACCTGACTCCTGGGAAACCACATCTTGCAAAACAAACGTCTCCCCCTGAGACTCAGTTGAAACTGCGGCCGGATCAACCGAATCCACAGTGGTGTCTAAAGAACCGGCGTCCGGAACGGACGAGTCATCCTGTTTGGACTTTAAAGATTTATCTTTGCGCTTCTTCGCGGGCGCCGGAGGATCCGGCGGCATATTGTAATTACACCGCTTACCGAAGACAAGCCTAGCACAATCTAACCTACGTTTAATGGTGCGCTTATTAAATCTAGCACAAAAGCGACACCCTACTACGTCGTGCTCAGGTCCCAAACAAGGAATACAAAGAAAGTGGTAATCCCTATGCGGTATCTGTTTCCCACAAGAAATACAATTATTCACTTTTTCTGACATCCGGAAGTAACTGAGGCAAGAAAAAACAAAAATAATCCCCAACGGGTTACTTAGCCCAACTTGGTATCGGTCTGAAACTCAGAATACGAAAATTTCAGAACGCCGAACGGCACTTGCAAACGCTGCTTCTGCTTCGGACCATGCGGCAAAAAAGACTGGGGAAATGACGTCGGTCATGCGCTTTAATACCTTGACGCTCTGACGTCAGATCTGAGCGCCCATGACCAACGTCAGCCTAATACTTTGGTATTCGGGCCGACCGAGGACAGCGGACTACCCATAAGTTATGACTGCAGCAATGTGAGATGAAGAACATCCATACCTGCCTTAGCCAAAACTAAGCTACGGGGCTCAGTTGAGCCTTACTTCTTGTTTATTTCTGCAGAACCATTAGAATTAAAGATATCAGGGAAATGCATAAAGTATATTACTTTCCCAAATATTTGATAAGGTGCTGTGGTAGGTATTTCATAAAGTGTGTATTTATTTATTTATTTATTTATTTTTATTTAACATTTGTTGACCGGGAAAGTCCGACTAGGTTCCACAGATCCTGTTTTCAGCGGAAGCCCGGGGAGAAATGCTCCAGAAGCATGTTTTTATGTGTAAAGCATGTGTAAAGGATCACTCTCTGAAGAAGTGAGTGGATTTCTGTGTGACTATCCTTCTAAAGATATCAGAGCCAAAAAGAGCTAAGAATTAATCTGTCATTTGTGATCCAGATGAAATGTCTGATTTAAACTCTCTGCAAGAAGATGATCTGTGCCTGACAGATAGGTATAGTTTGTAACTCAATATACATAGATAACAACAGCTCCTAACATGGCATGGCTATAGCTTGCAAAGGCAGTACAAGATTGTAATCCCATTTAGGTACAACAGGATTCCTGAGTTTTCAATGCTGATTTGAAGTGCTGGAGGTTGACATGTGCATTCTTTATATGAAGTATCAACTTCCATTGACTGGAAGATTATGTAGCCAGAGTCCAAACTATCTGTCATAAGAAAAGCCACCAACTGAGATGGATGGAAAGGTTTGCCGAGATTCATTTATTATCAATTGCAACTACAAGTTCAGCTCCATTACAAAAGATGGATTCTAATGGAAAATAGATCTGAAACATCAGCTTCTGCTTGACCTCTCATAAGACTAAGAAATGCAATAAATGTTCTGGCCAACAATCTGGTTTCAGACATCACTGAATGAACTAAAGACACCACCTTGTTAAACCTTTGCTGATGCAAAGATTTTTGTTAGACTAAGTCCAAGACTTTGTCCACAAAATGTCCTTACTTATCCTGGCAATTAATCTGAGTTTGTTTTTTTTTCCCAAGTCTACTGTAGGAACTATAGAAAAGTACAGTTGTGTACACTTACCATAAATGTAGATGTTAGAGTTTATTCACTGTTGCAGTCATTACATTTAGGTTATCTGCTTGCAGTAGCCCTCAGTCGGCTAGATTAACAAAGTCTTGGGTCTTACGTCAGTTGCTGTCTCTTCTTCAGTGACGTCAGGTCATCAGGGGTATTAAACATGCAGCTGACGTCATTACATCAGTTTTTTTCTTGCCCCAGATGTCAGGTGCCCCCCTAATGGGAAGCAATTCAATCTATAAATATATAAGGTTATACCTCAAACAAAAAAGCAAATACACCAAAAAGCTTTTAAGCATTGAAAAGGAGAGAAGAGGTATAGCCAAAAAAAGTCAGGGGGCTGGAGGGAGGGTAACCAGGACTGCAACAGTGAATACACTCGAACATCTACATTTATGGTAAGTGCACACAACTGTACTATGTTCTTCAAGTTTCACTGTTGCAGTCATTACATTTGGGTAGATTCCCAAAGCTAAGGATGGGAGGAGGAATTTAGACAGCATTAGGACCAGCTATAAGGCCCTGCAAAACTGCAGTGGCAAAGCCAGCTCTGGATTTAGAGAAAATTGGCAAATGGTAATGCTTGGTGAAAGTATGTACAGAACTCCAGGTAGCAGCTGCTAGGATGTCCCTGGTAGGTACGTCTCTGAGAAAGGCTGTAGAGGTAGATGCAGCCCTGGTTGAGTGGGGTCTGATCCCCTGTGGGATAGGTTTTCCATAGTGCTTATAGCAGAAATGAATGTAATGGCCTATCCGTTTAGAAATGTTTTGCAATGAAATAGCCTTCCCCTCTGTCCCAGCAGCAATTGCCACCAGCAGTTGTTCAGATTTCCTTTGAGGTTTAGTCCTGTCCAAGTAGAATCTAAGTTGTCTGTGCACATCTAAGGAATGCAGTATCCGTTCCCCTTTGTTCTGTGCATCAGGAAAGAAGGTTGCCAAATGAATGGACTGATTAAAGGCTACACTGGATACCACCTTTGGCATGAAAGAGGGATTGGTCCAGAGGGACACCCTGTCCACATGAAAGACGATGAAAGGCTCCACTGCCATAAGGGCCTGTAATTCAGATACTCCTCTTGCTGAAGTGATGGCTAAACGGGAAGCTGTTTTCCAAGAAAGGAATTTTAAATCTGCAGTAGCAGCTGGCTTGAAAGGAGGAAGGGTGAGTTTCTCCAATACAAAGTTAAGGTCCCAGGCTGGAGTTGGAGCTCTCCTGGGTGGTCTTAAATTATTTGCCTCTCTGAGGAACTGCTTGAGCAGTGGATGAGAGAAGAGGGGAGATTCTGTGTTATAATGAGCTGAAATGGCTGAGGCGTGAATTTTATTGAGGAAAAAGACAGGCCCTTGTGAAGCATCTCAGTTAAGTATTGTAAAACCTGAGGTAAATTGGGCACTGCTGTGCTCATCCCTTGAGATTGGTTCCAGGCACATAATCTTTTCCATTTTTCAGCATACGATTTTCTAGAACTAGGCCCCCTTGCCTCTAAAATGACATCCATCACTGGTTTACTGAGGGATGGTAAAGGAGAGCTTAGGTAATTAGGCAGGCTGCTAGGTTCAGTGTTTAAAGCTGAGGGTGTGGAATCTGGTTCTCCTGCTGACACAGCAGGGTAGGAGTCTGAGGCAGGTGCCATGGGGCCAACAGTGACACACTGCGCAGGAGGGGGTACCAGTGTTGGCGTGGCCCGGCTGGTGCAATCAAAATCCTCCTTGGTTTGTCTTGTTTGATCTTTAGTAGTACTTTGGAGAGCAGAGGCAGAGGAGGAAAGGCATAAACGGATAGTTTTTTTCCCGCTGAAGGACAGAGCATCCACCTTCCAAGCTTGTCTGTGGGGAGTCCTCGCGCAAAATTTTTCCAATTGATAGTTTCGGGGGGAGGCAAACAGGTCTACATCTGGGCTCCCCCATTTGCTTATCAACATGTTGAAAATCGTTGGTTCCAGTTTCCACTCGTGTGGGTCCTTGAGGTTTCTGCTTAGTCCATCTGCCAGTATATTTAGTTTTCCTGGCAGGAATTGAGCTAGTAGATGCATTTGGTAGCTCAAGGATTTGTTCCACAATGCCATGGCTAATCTGCAGAGGGGGAAGAATGTGTACCCCCTGCTTGTTTATGTACCACATAACAGTGGTGTTGTCTGTTTTTACCATTAATTGTCCTGGAAGAATGTGGTCTTTGAAGGCTGTCAGAGCATTCTGTACAGCTAACATTTCTTTATGATTGATGTGAAGGTGCATTTGAATTGGGTTCCATTTGCCCTGAATGCACTTCCCTGTTAGGTGCGTCCCCATGCATAGTCTGATGAGTCTGTCATTAGGGTTTGGGCGGCAGGGGGTAATGTGAATGGTAGTCCCTTGTTTTGGTGGCAGGCCTCTGCCCACCAAAGGGACTCTAGGCGTAGACAAGGAATGATAGGAATCATTGCTTCTACATCCTGAGAATGTTGACACCATAGGCTTTTTAGATACCATTGTAGTTTCCTCATATGCAGTCTTGCACATGGAATTAGAAGAATGCAGGAGGCCATGAACCCCAAGGTTTGTAGTATTTGCCTTTCAGATAGCAGGGTTTTTGTGGCCACTTGATTGAAGTAGGTTGTCAAGTGAATTTGTTTCTCTGGCATGAGGAAAGCCATCTGGGAAGTTGTATTCAAGCTTGCTCCCAGGAATATAATTTGTTGACAGGGTACCAGGTGTGATTTCTTTTTGTTTATGGTGTACCCCAGACAAGTTAGCATCTTTTGTACAAAAGCCAGATGATTCAAAAGTATGTCCTGGTTTTCTGCCTGAATTAGACAATCGTCCAGGTATTGCTATATTTGAAAATTTCT
Source organism: Protopterus annectens (assembly GCF_019279795.1). Classification (NCBI taxonomy): domain Eukaryota; kingdom Metazoa; phylum Chordata; order Ceratodontiformes; family Protopteridae; genus Protopterus; species Protopterus annectens. The sequence goes on along the minus strand of NC_056725.1, from coordinate 1,348,431,797 downwards.
TTGCCTGCAAAATGCAAAGACTGGAGCTAGGCATTTTGTGTATACCCTGGGTGCAGTAGATAAGCCAAAGGGCACTGCAGAGAACTGATAGTGAGTGTAGCCTGCTTTGAAGCATGGGTATCTTCTGCAAGATTCCCTGATTGGGATGTGCAGGTATGCTTCCTTTAAATTTAGTGTTGCCAATCAGGCATCTTTGCTTAGCATAGGAAGCAACTGGTGAAGAGTCAGCATCTTGAAATTTGGAATCACCAAAAAGGTGTTTAGAGTAGGCAGTTCCAGGATAGGACGTCATGAATTGTCTTTTTTGGGTACCGGGAAAATCTCGAGTAGAAACCTTGTCCCTTTTCTTCTTCTGGTACCAAATGAATAGCCCCTATGCTTAACAGAGAGTACTTGCTTTTGGGCCTCTGTCCACTGATTTGGAGGTAGATCTGGCCAACTGCTTGGAATTGGTAACGTTTAGAAATGAAATCTGTATCCTTGGGACACTATATTTAAAACCCATTTGTCCTGGGTAATGAGTCCCCAGTTCTTTGCATGAACTTCAATCTTTCCCCCCAAAGGGGCAGTCAGTTGAGAGGTGCTTGGAAGTTTTAAAAAGAAGTCATAGAGACAGTTTACCATAGGGGGAGTTTTATTACTCCCAGATTTGGAAGTGGAGGCTCCCCACTGCTTAGTCCTATGCGTCCCCTGGGACTGAAGCCTGGGTGGGTGCTCTGCTGGATCTGGGTTTGGACTGAGAAGGTCTGGAAGAGGCAGGAAAGGACCAATTCTTAGAAGGCCAATGCCTACTAAATCTTGAAGATTGTACTTGTAAAAAATCTTTAACAGTCTGCATAGATTTAGCTTTTTCCTCCATCCTGATTTAAGGAAGCATCCAGTAATTTTGCTTTAAAATGATCTGGCAAGGATTGCTCCTTAAGCCAAGCATGCCTTCTAAGTACAGACCCAGTTACCGCAGCCCTGCAAGATGCCTCTAGTGAATCAAAACCACATTGCAATGTAAGTTTACCAACTTGTTCAGCAGAATGCATTAAATCCTGTAAATCCTTATTTTCAGCACAATCAGGAAACAACATCATTTTCTGTTTAAGCAATCCAATAATATGCAGCTGATACTTTAACATATGAAACTGGCAATTCAAGGCCCTAATGACCAAATTTGCAGAAGTGTATACCTTCTTATCTTATCTATCCAGCGCCCTGGTGTCTCTATCGGAGGAGGTAGGATATTTGGCAGTAGTAGCTGTAATGCCCTTGGGTCCCTGTGAAACAGTTTCAGGATCCGCAGTAAGATTTTTGAAAAGGAACTTTTGAGAGTCAGGAACCCTGTAATATCTATCAGGATTTCTGGAAGCAGGAGGTAAAGAGTCAGGGACCATGCTAGATTCCGAAAAGGCATCATCAACAATGTCCAGTACAGGAGGTATAGCTAAAGGCCTGTGCTGGGGCAGGAGTAAGAAATCCCTAAGACTCTTTTTAGAATCAGAGAAATCCTGACTTTCCCAATGAAAATGCTCCCTGAGAGTATGCAAGGTTTCACAAAAAGAGAAACCCTCTGGGGGGGGGGGGGGGTGCAGAGGGAATAGAGTCCTCAGCATCAGAATCCTCATAGGTAGATAAGGGTAAATCCTGGTCATCAGAGGAAACAGAAATTTCAGAATCCTGGTCAGAAGTATCATAAGCAAACTCAGTCCTAGGTCTCTTAGAGGGGGAAGGTTGGCTTCCCCTGATTAAAGTAATAAGATCTTCAGTCATTCTTATCATTCGTTTTTTAGGCACAGAGGCCTGACCATATGGTCTGGGCGTCAGTGTTCTAGGCATGGTTCAAGTTTTAGGCCTTGAAGAAGAAGAAGATGGCGTCGGTTTAATATGCATGTCAGTAGACCTGAATACACCCTCAGAAGCCAGTGCCTGCACAGTGGCTCCGGACCCATCCAAGGTAGAGACATCCGCAGGATCCACAGTTGAAGCATTTTGCGGCATACCAGACTCTGAATGGGTCTCAGTAGAGGCCTGCGAATCTGAAGTAGTGGGTATCAGGGGCTGCAAAAGCGCCTCACTGAGTATCGAACTGGGCGGCCTATCTCAGTCTTTATTTTTGCGTTTTTCCGGAATGTCGGTAGTCAAATGGCTTAACGAAGACATATCAGGATAATTGAACAGAGCACCAAAATATTTAGAAGCGCAAATATACAGACGACGGACAGTTCATGGTTTAAATAAGGCACAAAATCGACATCGTGGTTAGGGCCTAGGCAAGGAATGCAGTTCGAATTAAAATCTTTATGAGGTATTTGCTTTCAACAAAAAATGCAATTATTTACTTTTACTGACATCGGATTAGAGTAAGAAAAAGTTTCCCCAATGGGGTACTTAGCTTTTAGTTGAAGACTTCGGTTCTGAAACTCGAAAACGAAAATTTCAGGAGTCAGCTGACTGGCACTTGCGAACTGCTTCTGCTTCGGGCACTGCACGGCAAGAAAGACTGATATAATGATGTTGGCTGCATGTTTTATACCCCTGACGACCTGAAGAAGAGACAGCAACCGACGTAGGACCCAAGACTTTGTTAATCTGGCCGACTGAGGGCTACTGCAAGCAGATAACCCAAATGTAATGACTGCAACAGTGAAACACGAAGAACATCTGAATGATCCTCTCAAAGCTATTCAATAATTAATTATTATGGAAGGATTTGCTCAAATGAAAGAGTCATCTTGACATAGGTACATTTACTCATTCCTTATCTTGAGAATCTCAGTGCTGGGGTAAGGCACTTTGTGAATGGGCCTGTAGCAGCAGTTAGGCTGAACGTATAAACACATCCCTTACCTTGAGAATCTCAGTGCTGGGGTAAGGCACTTTGCGAATGAGCCTGTAATAGTTGCTAAGTTGAATGGATGAACACATTCCTTACCTTGAGAATCTCAGTGTTGTGCTCTAAGCAGCTGCAGTCCCTGGTGTTGTGAACTCCCATATGATTTGTTTCTATTGTGTGGAAATCAGATGTACTGTTTCTAATCGTGTGGATTATTAAAGATATCTCTCTGTTTGAGCTGTGCCGTTTATTACATTGCCAGTACCAGCGTTAACATTTTGTTTTACTCTTCTCATTTTGCGAATGAGCCTGTAATAGTTGCTAAGTTGAATGGATGAACACATTCCTTACCTTGAGAATCTCAGTGTTGTGCTCTAAGCAGCTGCAGTCCCTGGTGTTGTGAACTCCCATATGATTTGTTTCTATTGTGTGGAAATCAGATGTACAGTTTCTAATCGTGTGGATTATTAAAGATATCTCTCTGTTTGAGCTGTGCCGTTTATTACATTGCCAGTACCAGCGTTAACATTTTGTTTTACTCTTCTCGTGTTGGTTACTTGTTCTTGGTAGTATATTTAACACTGAAAGTGTGATAAGAGACCTTGGGATACAGGTGGACAGTAGTCTCTCCTTTGATAATCACATCGCCACAGTAGTCAAGAAATCTTTCTACGTGGCACACCTCATCACAAAAGGTTTCTCATCCAGAAAAAAAGAGGTCATTGTTCCCCTCTACGCATCACTCATTAGACCCATTATAGAGTACAATGCCCCTTTTGATATGTACCTCACAAGGCATCTACAACAACTGGAAAGGTTGCAGAAATACCTCACAAAGAAGATTACCGGCCTCAAACAGATGCCCTACACAGACCGTCTCAAAAAACTCCAGCTTTACTCCATCGCATATCGCCTACTCAGAGGTAATCTCTGCCTAACATATAAAGCTATGTCAAACCCAGAGCTGTTGGACATGCTCCACTTAAAGAAACCCCAATCCCTCCGAGCTACATGCTCTAGGGACCTAAACCTTGTCACCACATTAAACAGAACATGCCGGAGGGATAGATTCCTGTCCAAGAGACTTCCCATACTCTGGAATAAACTGCCTATCTATATCAAACAAAGCTCCTAATTAGCACTCTTCAAGAAAAATCTTGACGATTGGATGGGAAATAGGAAATTCACCTTGGGGATAACCTCTGTGGCTCCGCTCGACAGTGGCACAGGAAAATAATTCTCTTGGGTGGCAAAAGCCAGGGTACCTTTTTGGCAGGGCTTGTACAGGCCCAAGGGCCGATAGCCTATGAACCTATTGTAATCTGCTTTCAAAACCTCTTTCAATCATTTTTCAGAGGATATTTTATATGAGGAGGTGGAATTGTGTCATTTTGTGCACACTGACAAATATAGGATGAATGGTTGATATGAATGTTACAGAGATGGGTCTAAGCACCACATGAGAAAGTGGACCAAAACAGTCATTTTGGTGAAATGCCTTTTGTCAAAGGGACAGAAAACAAACTGTCAAGTTTTATAAAGTGTGGACTGCATCTCTTCCTTTAAAATATTTCGTCTCTGATATATGGACTAAATTTACTTTTTGCCACAGATAATACATACTGGACACATTTCAGCAGGGGGTTTGTTGATCAAACCAGGGCTCTAGAGATTGAAAAAAAATCAGCTTTAGTGATAACACAGTAACTTGGTTCCAAAATTATCTAAACGACAGAACCTTCCGAACCTTCTACAACAGCTTATCTGACCAGGCCACAGTGGTGTTTCACAAGGCTCAGTTTAGGTCCATTGCTTCTCTCATTACTCATAAAGGACCTTACTCTGGATCTTCTACAACTAAAAATTATAATATATGCAAATGACATTCTATTACTAGACTCTAAACTAATATGCAAATAAAAGTCACTGCCCTTTGCAATGACTTCAAGCCAACACCTCTAAAACTAATAGAATGGTATTCTCTAGCACTAAAACTATCTTCCATTCCAGAAATTCTGCTTCAAGACTTGAATGGAATATCACTCCAAAACTTAAAGAGAAAAAATACCCAGGACTTACCTTAGACCTTTGCTTGAACTTCTCTACCCATATACTGACAACATAACCTCTAAAGTTCCCCACCAATTTAAATTGTGCTGTTATTTCCCATCTCTTCTCTCTTGCCTCTCACAAAGCAATAGCCAAAATGTGCTAATGCCAAACCTAGAATATGCATTGCTGCTAATAAGCAGAAATAAGCATACACGCAGCATATAACTGCCAAAAATACAGAGAGATGAGTTACAATTTATAGGTTTGCTCTCTTAGCAAGCTAGAACAGTCATTACTGTGACTTCTTCAACAAGCTTAACTGACTGCTTATAAGTAATAGAGACACCTTTCTTTTACGGTACCCTAGCATACAAAGTCTGCTTCTGAGTTACTGGCCACACCTCAAAAGAAAGCTTCCCCTCAGAGATCAATTATTCACTCAGAAGCAGCTAAGATGACATCTTCACACTTTCCAAACCAAGATTTAAACAAGCAATTGGGGAGAATGCATTTTCTAGAATGGGGCCTGTACTCTGGAACCACCTGCCCTGTGAGGTAACAAGTGCAGACCTAAACAATTTTAGGAAATCTCTTACAGCATTCCTCTACAGAAATAAAAATGCTTCAAGACGTGGGTTAAATGGTTTCCCATACACTGTCTGTTTATATATGTGTTCCCTGTGATAACTGTATCTAGTGTACATTTAGAATCTATAATCGCTTAAAACAAAATGACTAATACTAACTACAACATTTTATACTCTGGAATAATTTCTATGTGACTGTGTGGAGTTTATACTCATGTATTTGTTCTGTATATATATATCCATATTCTTTTTCCTTATTACGTTTTATACCCAGGTTGTAACTGAAAGGGGTCTACTCAGCAGCTCACTTACCTGGTAACAAACTGTAAAATGAAATAAATTCCTTCTGAGAATGTCCTCTATTAGATAAGAACTGACATACACCCATTGTTCTGAACAATGGAAATTGCTTACCTCTTCTAGCAGATGAAGAGGAGGTGAAAGAAGAAAATTAAGCTGTAGAGCCTTCATCTCACAACCGTCTCCCTACTTGTTTATCTTGGGACCAAACTGAGCACTACCAGTAAATGAAAGTTCTAATCTTGGTCAGAACATTTTATGGATAAGGCTGGCCTTTTAGCCAAGCTCGTCTCCAATCTATAAAGGAAGAAACATTAGATTTCAAGATGATAAAGAAGGCAACAAGATAAGAAGTTTTGCACATACCTTGGCTAAGCCTAACAGGTACGTCAACAACGTTCACAATTTTGTAATCTGCATCTTTCTGTTTGGCATTTGACATTACCTTAAAAATGTACAAAGCTATGGTGGCCACATCATTGGAATGATGGATTTTATTACTGAAAGTTTTGAAGAGTTTATCATCTGACTAAGTATGATTAAAAACATTCATCAGCAATTCTTTCTCATCTTGCCGATTTCATCTATGACAGGAAAGTGGGATTCAAACCATTTCTCACATTTTGTAAATTCAGTTAAAAGTCTACTGATACAAAGCCAGTGCTTTGTCCATATTAGCTCCAGGAAATCTGTCAAACAATGCACTTTCACTGGTCATCTCCTCTGAACCCCTTTCATAACCTTCAGACATGATAATAGAACATAACACGTCTGGAAATATGTCATCATCCCCACCATCAGTTTCACTTATCAGACAACTAAAAATCAGAATCAATGTTTTTTGCTTTTAACAAAAACTGGAGAATGGCACTGGCTAGAATATGCAATTCTTAGGAGCATAACCAGAATTCTAGATTTACAAGTATATCCACTGTTGCAGAACTCACTTCTGAAATTACTGTTAGCAGAACCTGACAGCCGGTCCAATTATCAGAGCTTTTCACCCTTCCTATACTTGGCCCAGCAAATGTCCCCAACGCAGACACCAGGATGTCAATGGTATAGAGGAACATCAGGAACACCATCCTCCGATCCATTTTGCACTTGTAAAATAAATCAATTGAAAGGGTACCACAGTACAACCCACCCTTGGGGATTTAGCCCCAAGGTGGTATAAACCCTAACTACAGGACACCCAAAACTGCCTCTCTAGACTACTGCTAATCCCTGAAGAGGAGAGTTGTTTGATCTCTGCAGTGAAGCATGAAGGTAAGAAAGGATGATTGGGGCATCCATCCAAAACATGTACACCAACAGAAAAGGGAAGGTGGGAGGAAATTGGTAGTGCAACAACTGATACATCTGAAAATCTACACTTATGGTAAGCTTGTAAAATAACTGCACTATGCTCTTTGCAATATCCACTGTTGTAGTAAACACTCTTGAGAAGACTCCCACAGCTTACAAACAAGAGAGTGGCTGGTCATGGGAAGAGGCAAAGATAATAGGCCCTGCAGAATGGCCATGGCAAAGCTTGCCCTGGTCTTGGAAGTATTCATCATCATGATCACCATCAGCAGCCCCCTTTTTCCCATCTTTTTTCTACATGGGGTAGGGGTATTGTGTTAACTATCAACAACTCTCTCGATTCTGTGCCATACTCCTGCCTTCAACACTCATGCCCGACTGTCGCAGATCTTCTTTCACATAATGTTTCCATTCTACTGCTGCAAGGAGATGCATCTCACCTTGAGGGCCAAACCTGACTCCTTGGTTTGCTTCCAGTGCTAGCCTGCACAGAAGGAACAAATGAGACCCTCCTTATCTGTTGACGCACCATATTCATTATACCACTGTCAGTTTGAATATACAGTCGCCACTGCTGTCCTCTCCTTTTTGTTGCTGTGCCTCCTTCAAAAGACCCTGTCCCACATCTACTGGATCTTAAGGTTTTCCACATTGACTTCTCAGGCACTGAATCCAAAGAAGTCAGGGTGAGGGTCAAAGATCCCGGAGTTAGCCTGAAGGGAATCCCTAGGTTGCAGCAGATTTGGTACAGCCACCAGGAGAGCTCTTTCATGATTCAGGGTAGAAGAGGAATAGGGCACTGTAGGGAATGTGTGCGCTGACACCCATTGTTTCTTAGGCAAGACTTTGATTTTCTCCTGTGGAGTCTTATCAGACAGACCATCAGAATGCAATAGGTCATGTAGCCGAAGAATACCTTGCTGAAATATGGCTCTGCTTGGAGATGGTCTTGAAATACTGGTATAGAAACAGAACCTAGTCCAAGGGCTCTTACCTGGTCTGTGTCCAGCAATGCCCTGTGGAACAGCAATTGCCCCAATACTTAAAAATTTAACTTTAGGAGATTTAAGTTTAGCTACGGGGACTGGAAGTAACTCGAGTAAATTCAATAGCCTTTTGTATCTCCTGCATGGATGTTCCTTGGATGAGGCAATCATCCAGTTATGGGTAGATACAACTATCCCAGAACAAATTCAGTTAACAGAGTCAGGCACGTTTTAAACAGCATGATGTAGTAGACAAGCTGAAGAACAAGGAGATGAATTAGAAGTAGGAAACCCCCGATTTCAAATTGGAAGAACTGTTTATCTTCCCTGGCCAGGGGGGGGGGGGGGTGCAGACAGAAATCTTTTACATCCAGGGTGACCATGGAAACGTGTGAGAGGAGTACATTTAGAATGCTCTGCAAACCTTCCAAGTCCCTTCTTTTAATAGAACCAGAAAAAAAAATATGTAGAAGAAACCTGTGCCTTCTTCACTTTCTGGTTTCCTCACTGTGATTTGCTCAATTAATAAAATATTTTAGCAAGTGTGGGATAAAATGAACTTGATCTTCAAGGAAGAGCTGAATGCCTAGAAATGCTGGCCTTTTTTCACAGGTTCATAGAGGTGTACTATGCTAATGGCCCTGGGGCCTTTACAAGCCTAGCCCATAGGATTACCCTGGCATCGTGCCACTCGACCTTAGTTCCCAGTGCCTCTGTCGAGTAAAGCCACTGGAGTGATCCCTGGGGTGAAGTTTCTATTTCCCATCCACTCATCAAGATTTCTCTTAAAGAGGTCCAGTGAGGTGCTCTGCTTGATATGTATGGGAAGTCTATTCCATAGCATGGGCAGTCTCTGGTTTAGGAACCTGTCCCTCCAGCATGTTTTGTTGATTGTGGTAATGAGGTTGAGGTCTCTGGAGTGTGTGGTACGGATGGATTGGGATTTCTTTAGATTTAGCATTTCTAACAGAGCTGGATTAGACATGGCTTTGTAAGTCAAGCAGAAATCGCCTCTAAGTAGGCGATATGAGACAGAGAATAGCTGGAGTACTTTGAGTCTGTCCATATAGAACAAATGTTTAAGGCCTAGGAAACTCTTTGTGAGGTACTTTTGCGGCCTCTCCAGTTGTTGCAGGTGTTTAGTGAGGTACATGCCAAACGGGGCATTGTACTCAATGACTGGCCTAATGAGGGAAGAGTGGAGGGATACAATGACCTCTTTCTTCCTAGATGCAAAACCCTTAGTAATGAGATGTGCCACATAGAAGGACTTTCTGACCACAGTGGCAATGTGGTGGTCAGAAGAGAGGTTGCTGTCAACCTGTGTCCCCAGATCTCTTATAATGCCTTCTGTGTTCAGTGGACTACCATCAATGTGGTAATGCATGGGAACGGATGACGCCACATTTTTTGGCATTGAGCTTAAGGCCTAAAAATAAAGACTACAGCCTTGATTTAAGAAATCTATCTGCAATCTATCTGCACAGTCTGCTAATAATAATAAGTCAATGGTTATAAACAAAAATATAAGAAGTTTCTCCCAACAGGCTATTTACTTAGAGCTCTGGAAACAGTAAAACTGAAATCACATCCAGTAGCTGAAAATAAATACTGGGTAGAAGTCAACATTTTCAGTAATCAGAAAACAATTTTGTGCAGGTTCATCTTCCTACATACTCTACAAAACTTTAGAAAACAAAAACTGATTAGCAAAAATGCAAGATTAGTGGCTGTACTTATTTTGTAGGAGTCCATTGTTTAACAGAAAAGATTCAAAAGAATTTCTGATGAACATAAGCGGTCACATCAAAAGCTTTTATACACACAACTTCTATGATAAAACAAACAATATGCATAATATGACATATAATAAATCATTACAAAAGTTTCCCTACTTATGGAATAAGTATGACTTACTAAGTTATCAAATAAAAGAACGCACCATTTCTGAAGTGGAAACAACTTAGCTGTACCACCAGCATGAAACAAAGGACGTGATGACTGCTGAAATTTGCAGAATGAAGAGCAAAGAACACCAAGTCCCACATAAATCAGTGTTTACTCTACTTCAAAATATCACTCATAAAATTAACAGTCTCCACATATGTACAATATGTTAATACTAAGCATTTCACCATATATCACCATTTGAAACACAGTCACACTTAAACACCATTCACACAAACAAAACACATACAAACACTCACCCCACTATACTCGCACAACATGGATTGCTCCACTTGTTATTCACTGAATAGGATACACACACTCATAGTTACTATGAAAAGTACAGCAACAAAAAAGGTACCTGATTGCTATAGCTGTGCTCTTGAATGTTTTGACAAGTTACAACTTTACTTCCAGTATGTTATTTGGAAAGTGGAAAGTATTTTGGGTACTTACCAAAAAATATTGTAGAATGCTGGGATTGTAGCATCACAAAGTCCTCAGAGCAAAAGGTGTGATTTATATACCAAACACATAAAATGTGTGTTTCAGTCCTGTAGATGATGTATGTGTATGTATGTATCAACACCACTTTTAGAAAATTAGATCCAAAGTCAGCTAACATTTATTCTGAGCCCAAATCATGTCTCAGTTCCTAACACAACTTGTTAGGGCACCTATAGCCAAGAAGATACCACTTGTACAACTTGAATACAGCCTACTCCTCAACACCATCACCTCAAAAACAACCAAAAACAAACAGTACCACTTACAAACAACTAACAAAAATCTGCCACTTAATCTCCACCTCTCTTCGGCATGAACATCACTTTAACAACCTTAAGACTAACTGGCCCCATAGAACCAGTCTCCTTCTTGGCTCTCTTCTTTTTAAATTCCTACATCAAGGCAGCCCTTCCCTCCTTACAATGAGACTATTCAAAACCACAATCCAACCTACAACCTTAGAAGTCAGGCTTATGATGGCCTTACTCTCCTAAATGAATCCACTACAGTGCATTCCACAGAACACAGCTTCTCTGTTCTTGCCCCTAAACTATGGCAATAAAACAGCTCAAACCTCAGTTTGAATACATATGTCTGATGAAGATGGGCCATATTTATTTTATTTTATTTTACATTTTTTTTATCCATATCCATATTTCTCAACCAGCATCTGGACCCTACAACAGCAGTCCAACTATAAAGTAAACCAGAAAACATTAATTTATGAACAAAGTGTCACTGCTGACACTTATGTCTTTTCCTGTTCTGTGGTGTGAAGCACCTTACATGCTCATCAAGTTAACATGGAAAGTGGGCTTTTTTTCTAAAGCTTTTTCATTGGAACATTGGAGAAGTCTACTTTCATGTACTTACATCTTGGTGGTGCTGGGGTAGCATTGTCGCCTCACAGTATGACGTTGTCCTGTTTGATTCTTAGCTAGAGCGTCTTCTGTGTGGAGACATGCGTGAAGGGGCGTACATTCGTTGAAGGTTGTGCATCAGAGCTGGCAACTCGGCATGTAAAAATCTACTGCCAATCATTAGCGGACCGGAGTTCCGCTGTGGCGACCCCTAACCGGGAAAAGCCGAAAGACACAACAACAACATCTTTAAGACTGCAGTAGTGCATTTCTGATAAAACTTTTTCCTTTCCTTCCAGCAATCTGCTGTGCTCTTTTTGGAACGCTGCTTTGAAAGCAATAAATGATTCCTGACCTCTAAGCTGCCAGGATACTACTCATCCTGCAGTCAGAGACAATAAAGACTAAAGCCCCTGAAAAGTACAAATGGCCATCTAAAAATATGGAATCTAATTAGTATAAAAATTTGAATACCAAATAGCACATAAAGTGCAGTTTTGTACCTACCATAAATGTAGATGTTCGAGTGCTAATACAGCTGCAGTCATAACAGATGGGTTCTCCTGCCGTCAGGCGGGTCCTCGGTCGGCCAAATTCCAAAGTCTAGGTCCGGCGTCGGTTGTCGTCGCTTTCTTTCCTGACGTCAGTGCGACAGGGGTATATAAGACACAGCCAACGCCATTTTCTTCAGTCTTTCTTGCCCCAGATGTCAGGTGCCCCCAGAAGGAAGGCAATATATATATATATATATATATATATATATATATATATATATATATATATATAATATATAATCATGCATTGTAATATAATCAAAAACCAGTAGTTGCAAGCAAATACACCATAGAAGGATAACCCAATCAAGTTGTAAGATGAGGAGTTAGCCACTAGGTCTGTACCCAGAGGGGAAGGAGGGAGGGAAACCTAGACTGCAGCTGTATTAGCACTCGAACATCTACATTTATGGTAGGTACAAAACTGTACTATGTTCATCGTGCATACAGCTGCAGTCATAACAGATGGGTAGAATCCCAAAGCTACGCACAGGGTGGTAGGCACTAGGTGGAACTGGGAGGAGCCAGAATGCCCTGCAACACAGCAGTGGCAAAGCCTGCTCTAGTTTTGGAGTATAAAGGTAGGTGGTAGTGTTTAGTGAAGGTATGCACAGAACTCCAAGTGGCTGCCTCCAAAATATCTTTGGTAGGGACTCCTCTGAGGAAGGCTGCAGAGGTAGCTGTGGCCCTTGTGGAGTGGGATCTGATGCCTGCAGGTACAGATTTACCATGAAAGGAGTAACAAAACCGTATGCAGTGGCCTATCCATTTTGAAATTGTCTGTTTGGAAATTGGCTTCCTTGAGCTCCTACAGCATAGGACACAAAGAGTTGTTCTGATTTCCTGAAAGGCTTTGTTCTGTCCAAATAGTAACGTAGCTGTCTATGGATGTCTAAGGAATGTAGCAGCCTTTCCCCTTTGTTTTGAGGATTGGGGTAAAAGGTAGGTAAGTGAATGGCCTGATTTAAAGCTACCCTGGATACTACCTTAGGCATAAATGACGGGTTGGTTCATAGGGAAACCCTGTCCTGATGGAAGATGAGAAAGGGCTGCACAGCCATGAGGGCTTGTAGTTCCGAAACCCTACGAGCTGAGGTAATGGCCAGAAGGAAAGCTGTTTTCCAGGACAAATATTGCAAATCTGTTGAGGCAGCTGGTTCAAAGGGAGGCAATGTTAATTTTTCTAGAATGTAATTAAGATCCCAGGCTGGTATTGGTTGTTTCCTTGGAGGTCTTATATTCTTAGCCCCTCTGAGGAACTGTCTTAAGAGTGGGTGAGAGAATAAGGGTGGATCAGTGTTGTATTCTGCAGAAATGGCTGAGGCATGGATTTTCATGGAGGAAAATGAAAGTCCACTGTTCAACAGCTCAGCTAGATACTGTAATATCTGAGGCAAATTCAGTTTTCTAGGATCCTGGCCTTTTTTCTCATTCCAAGCGTAAAACCGTTTCCATTTTGCAGAGTAAGCCTTTCTAGTAGATGGCCTTCTGGCCTCCAAAATGACATCCTGCACCTCCTTGGAGAGTAGGGTCTGTTGTGGCGTTAAGGAATTTTCCATGCAGCCAGATTGAGTGTTTTCAGCTGACTGTGAAGAGTTTTGTAGCTGTGCTGAGTCAGTAGAAGAGGCATTAGAGGTAGGGTCCAGGGAGGAGAATGTGTTAGGCTCCTCAGGAGTGGGTACCAGTGTTGTCTTGGCCAGTCTGGAGCAATCAGTATCATCTTTGGTCCGTCTGCTCTTGCTTTCAAGAGCACCTTGGGCAGAAGAGGCAAAGGTGGGAAGGCGTAAACTGTCCGTGCTGCCCAACTGAAAGAAAGGCGCCCACTCTCCAGGCCTTTGGATGGAATGTCCTTGAGCAGAATTTTGTCAATTGATGATTCCTGTGGGAGGCAAAGAGATCTATGTCTGGCCTTCCCCACGCTTGGATTATCTTTGTAAACACTTGAGGATGCAACTTCCATTCGTGCGGGTCTGTCATATTTCTGCTTAGATTGTCTGCCAGCGTGTTTTCCAAACCTGGCAGGTACTGTGCTTGAAGTTCGATTTGCCAATCCAGAGCCAAGTTCCAAAGTGACATGGCCAGCCTGCACAGGGGGTATGAATGTGTTCCTCCTTGTTTGTTTATGTACCACATTACTGTGGTGTTGTCTGTTCTTATCAATAATTGCCCTGGATGCAGGAGGTCCTTGAAAGCTGTAATTGCATTCATCACTGCTAGCATTTCCTTTTGATTGATGTGAAGGTGCTTTTCCTTTTGGGACCATTTGCCCTGAATGCACCTGTCTGTCATGTGTGCCCCCAGGCGTAGTCTGAGGCGTCTGTTGTGATGACTTGATTTGCTTGAGGCTTGCAGAATGGTAGACCTGTGTTTGTTTGGCATGCTTGGGCCCACCATAGAAATTCCTTTTGCAAACATGGGATTAGTGGTATTATTGTTTCCAAACTGTGGCTGTGTTGAGACCATAGGTTTTTTAGGTACCATTGAAGTTTCCTCATATGCAACTTTGCACATGGGATTAGAAGAATGCAAGATGCCATGAAGCCCAGAGCCTGCAGGATTTTCCTTGCAGTTAGCCTGGTACAATTTGCTAGTATTTTGAAGTAGTGAGTTAGTTGCCCATGTTTTTCTGGCATAAGATAGGTCATCTGGGTGTTTGCGTCCAAGTTGGCACCCAGGAAAATTATTTTCTGAGATGGTGTTAGCCTGGATTTCTCTTTGTTGACTGTGTATCCCAGAGAATTCAATAACCGTGTTACATAAGCCAGATGTTCCAGAAGTATGTGTTTGCTGTCCGCTTGGATCAGGCAGTCATCCAAATAAGGGTAAACTTGTATCCCTTTAAGTCTGCAGTAGGCAATTACTGATGCCAGGCATTTCGTGAATACTCTGGGCGCAGTAGATAAGCCAAAGGGCAATGCAGAGAATTGATAGTGGATTGAACCTGCAAGAAATCTGAGGTATCTTCTGCAGCTTTGTCTGATTGGGACATGCAGGTATGCCTCCTTGAGGTCCAATGTTACCAGCCAAGACTCCTTGCCCAGCATGGGAAGAAGCTGCTGTAAGGTGAGCATCTTGAATTTTGGTACAAGTAGAAATGTGTTTAGGGTGGATAAGTCCAAAATGGGTCTCCAATCGGTTCCCTTCCTTGGTACCAGGAATAGTCTGGAATAAAAACCTTGACCTTGTTCGTGAGTAGGTACCTCTTGAATAGCTTTCATGTCCATGAGCTTTGAAATTTGTATTTGAGCCTCTGCCCTTTGATTGTGTGGCAGGTTCGCATGCCTCTCATTTTGGAAGAGTGTGAAAATGAAATCTGTAGCCTCTGTTTATAATGTCCAGGATCCATTTGTCTGTTGTGATAATATGCCAATTTTTTGAAAATAATGCCAGCTTTCCTCCCAAGGGTGCTGCCAGCTGAGACTTGCTTGGCATGCAAAGGGGAAAGTCATTGGGTTTGCTTCCTGTATTGTTGTGCACTGTCTTCGCCACCTCTTGGTGCTGGAGTTTGCCATTGTCTGCCTCTATATGATCCTTGAGATTGTCCTCTGCCCCTTGTGCGCCTGTATCTACCTCTTTGGGGCTTGTCCGTGGCTGGAAAGGACCAGTTTTTTGAAGGCCAATTTCTGCTAAAACATGGTGGTTGTACCCGTAGAAAAGCTTTGACAGTTTGCATAGATTTAGCTTTTTCTTCCATTTTCCGTAGTACCTCCTCAGCATTAGTACCAAATAATACATCCTTTTGTAAAGGAGCATCTAGTAGTTTAGCTTTAACATGATCAGGCAAGGTTTGTTCCCTAAGCCAGGCATGTCTACGAATGACTGATCCTGTAACAGCAGCTCTACTTGAGGCCTCTAGAGCATCAAAGCCACATTGTAAGGTGTGTTTACCCACTTGTTCTGCACTATGCATCATATCCTGCAACTCCTTCAAATCTGGTTGTTCAGGTTGTGACATTTTATTCCTTAATTGTGATAACAGAAACTGCTGATATTTAAGCATATGGAACTGACAATTTAAGGCCCTCATGGCTAGGGTGGCAGAGGTATATACCTTTTTTCCCCACCTTTCTAAGGATCTAGAATCTCTTTCGGAAGGTAATGGATTCTTAGCAGTAGAGGCCTTCATTCCCTTGGGGCCTTGAGAAATGGTTTCAGGGTCAGCATTATGGCTTTTGTAAAGAAATTGGTGTGAGTTAGGAACTCTGTAGTACCTATCAGGCTTGACTGGGGCAGGAGGCAGGGAATCCGGATTAAGGCAAGCCTCCAAGTAAACATCATCAAGTATGTCCAAGACAGGAGGAATCGCCAGAGGTCTGTGCTGAGGTAGCAAAAGAAATTCCCTAAGTCTTTTCTTGGAGTCTGAAAAATCTTGGCCTTCCCAATGGAAGTGTTCCCTCAAGGTATGCAAGGTTTCCCCGAAAGAAAAATCCTCTGGGGGAGATACAGAAGGAATGGACTGCTCTGCATCAGAATCTTCAAAAGGGGAGTACGAGTGTTCCTCTTCATCAGAATGTTCTGAAATAATGGAGCCCTGGTCAGAAGAGGGAGAATCTTCCTCCACTCTGGGTCTCTTGTCCGGAGGGGGTTGGGAACCCCTGATAAGAGTAATTAAATCCTCAGCCATTTTGAGCATATATTTTTTAGGCATGGGACCTGGAGATGGGCCCTGTGCAACAGGCCTCTTGGGATGCATGGCTGATTTGGACTTAGTAAAGACCTTTATGGAAAAGGAAGATGAGGGTCTGAAGACACCATGGGTGGAAGTGGACCTGTCCACATTAAGAGGCTCAACACTCACAGTGGCATCAGTAGCTGTAGTCAGGGTATGGGCCAAGGCACCTGCGGTCTCGGTTACAGAAGACACCGCCAGAGAAGTGTCGTCGGTAGTCAGGGGCTGCGTAGGCACCTCGCTGAGAACCGGACCACGTGTAGTCGGTTTTGGCGTGGTGTCGGTGGAGACCACGGACCTCGCATGTCAGTCTTTGTCCTTGCGTTTTTTGGACAAAACGGTAGTCGGAGTCTCCGACGACATTTTCTAATCAAAAGCTTTACCAAAAAAGTGCTGGGCGAACTCCACCCGATGCTTAATAGTGCGTTTATTGAAAGTAGCCCAAAAGCGACAGCCCGAGGCGTCGTGGTCTGGGCCTAAACAAGGTATACAGAGAGAATGGAAATCCTTATGCGGTATTTGCTTCCCACAAGAAATACAATTGTTAACTTTGTCTGACATCGGTCTGAGGCAAGAAAAGTTTCCCCAACGGGGTACTTAGCTTTAAAGAAGACTTCGGTTTCCAAATTTTCGTAATTTCAGGAGCTGGCCGACCGGCACTAGCGAACTGCTTCTGCTTCGGGCACCGCGCGGCAAAAAAGACTGAAGAAAATGGCGTCGGCTGTGTCTTCTATACCCCTGTCGTACTGACGTCAGGAAAGAAAGCGACGACAACCGACGCCGGACCTAGACTTTGGAATTCGGCTGACCGAGGACCCGCCTGACGGCAGGAGAACCCATCTGTTATGACTGCAGCTGTATGCACGATGAACATCTCTTTATACTTCCAGTATGAAAGTACAGTTGTATAACAACTTAGCATAACTGTAGATGTCCTATTGATCACTGCTGCAGTATTCTAAACTGCTGGGTCATCTCACCAAATACCAAACCCAAAACATTCCATAGAGTCATACGTCCGGTGCATGACCTAAACATTAAACGTAAGGGTACATAAGTGAATGTATAAGCATAAATCCTCAGACTACCTCCAAGCCAGTAAGCCTGAACAGGCCTGAGAGACAAATTAAATTGGTCAGCTAACAGGAGAGAGCCAGAAAGACAGTGATGCCCCTCAGTCTAAGAGGAGAAAAGGGAGAAAAATCAGAAAGGGGGGGTAGGGAGGGAAGGAATACTGCAACAGTGATCAGTAGGACATCTACTGTTATGGTAAGTTCTTACACAACTGTACTCTGTCATTCCTTAGATCACTGTTGCAGTCTTCCAACATGTTGAGTGATTCACAAAGCTTAAGATGAAAGAAAGGTGGTAGGATGTTGTATAGGACAACTTTCCAGGAGACACATAAGGACTGACCTGGGAAAGACCATCCTGGATCTAGAACAGGCATCCACCCTGTAACGTTTTGTAAAGGTGTCTACAGAAGACCAAGTAGCGGCTTCAAGAATGCTAAAAGACTCAATCCCCTTGTAAAATGCTTCGCAAGAGGCTACTGCTCTGGTAGAATGTGTCTTTGTTGGTGAAGAAAGGGGTTTGCATGTTAAGCACGACAAAAGGTAATGGACTTTGAGATACAGTTAGTAATAGTTTGTTTAGAATCTGGGTTCCCTAGTTTTGAATCTTTGAATGAGACAAACAGTTGGCCTGATTTGCAGAAATCTTTTGTCTTCTTTACGTAAAATCTGAGTTGTCTATGGACATCCATGGTATAAAGCAGGGGTGTCCAACCTTTTGGCTTGTCGGGGCCACATTGAGTGAACAGAAATGGTCTTGGGGCCGCATATAAAATAGATCAGAGAGTTAACTCTTTCGCTGTCATGGGCGGCCAAAGTCAACCTCCTGGCTGTACTGTAGGTGCATTTGAACAATGAATAAATGTAATAAATACCTAATATTTGCCTTAAAATTCTAATTCACATTCTAATTCTAACAGTTACCTCTAACATCTTAGTTAATATTTTTTTAAACAAATAAACAGGTGTAGAATCGTTCCATTTTTATGAGATCATACCTCTTGATTTTGCTGGCCATGTCTTCTGTCAGAAGAAAGAAGGTGTAGAGCAGGGATGTACAGATGATGACGCGTGAGAAAAATGCATCACCCAGGCAGACCTAAAGACAGCAGCTTTGCTATCAGCAACTTACTACGTTAGCATGTTTATAAGTTAACACAGTGAATACGAACTGACATAAAACACTGATCATGCACATCATCTGATGCTCATTAGAGTACGTGTAATATGCCTTCAAGATGCAGTCTGTCCCAATGTGACCAAAGATCTCTACAACTATACAAGTATACATACTATCACCACATGGAGGAAAAACACCTTCGGACAGTGTCATCTATTTCCGTTTACTAAAGAAGCTCAGTTAATACCATAAGACTGCAGTTACACAGAGCCATCTCAAGAATGCTTGACAACAAAGCTTAAAAGAGAGTTAGTTCACAGTAAAAAGAAAAAAAAGCTTTTACAAATAGATGAAAACGAATCTGATGACAAATATCACGTATATGGGTATGGTGTCAGTTTTATAGCAAACAGGGAAGAAGCCTTGATTGAAACACAGACAGCCTAGGTAGATTATCAGCCCAGGTGCCGGAGGAGCCAATGATGTGGGAAGAGGAATGATGAGGTAAAAGGCTGATCACTTTTTGGAGGGAGGAGGGAGCAGAATGTGAGAACATGTTTAAGGGCACACCCAGGACACAAGACCTGGTGGTGACGCTATAGCCATGATAACAGTCATCAATCCAGTTGCTAGATGGCTAGGCATAATACAGGGCATAACATTATATGAGGAGGTGGCTCCCCATGGCACCCCTGTGCAACCACCATGTGATGTATAGCATACAAGTATACCAGGGGTGAGTAGGGACACAGAAAAATCTCAGCTGGACAATTATTGCACCTGTGGATGCCCTGTCCACTACTTGAACTTGGATGTTACTTTGGCCTTGGGTGAGAAACATTCTTACTGCGGAGGGGACAAAGCCAATGTAAACTTCAAAGTGGGCATCATTAAGTATGTCAGAGTTATGGGAAATACTGCGGATCTAAAGTCAGCAGTAGATGACCAAAAAGTATCTAAACATAACAAAGATTTTTCATATTGCCATTCTTTGCAGTCATGATGTCTGCTCAAAGATGCAGATTTGTTAGATAGTATGAAGACCTGAGTGATCAGTAAGCCTCAAAAGATCTGCATTGGTATTTATTTGTCTGAGCATAGTAAAGGGTATTAACGCCATTATCACAAGAATATGACGTAGAATCAGTTATCTTTAAACCTCCAAATACTAACTGCTTTCTGTTTGGCCATTTCTACTTCCTGTACTGTACATAAATGGCTATATTTCCAAAAAGTTGGCTATAGTCCCAGGACATTTTAAGGCATGGTACTGGAATAATTCCCTATAATAAAACTCAGTCTGTGCTCTCAGTTCCAAAGGCAAAGGAAAAGTGAATTTGAATTTTAATTATAAAACAAAATTAAATGACAATTTTTATACTACAGTATCCACTTCTGTACAGAAATGCATCTTCTTTTTAGGCCCAATGTTACAGCAACACAAGGTATTTGTGTCATTGGTAAGATTTTTTTTTAACTGAATGTTTTACAGAGGTAGTCTATCAATATCTTATTACTATATCAGCTTAGATATCACGCTTCCTACAAATGTCAATATCCCTACATCACTCTTCCTGGTATCATTATAAAATTATCAGGACAAACAAGAGAGTATTCAACTTTATGCAGCCCACTGCATGAGCTAACAGAATCTAAAAAAACAGGCCGCATATTCTCAAATATGTAAATGTCTTCCAAAACAAGTAAAATACATTTAAAATGACAGTAAAAATCATATAGTCTGAGGACAGCTATTATTTTAGATATGATTTCAGAAGACACCCTAATGACAGGATTCTGAGATATAATTAGTTGTCCACCTGAAAATTATGAAATGAATATGAAAAAAAACAGTGACCAATGTGTATGTAGTAATATTAGTGGTATCTAGACATACAGGACCAAATTTCTGACACTCTTGAAATTTTCTTCAAATTTCACAGGAAAATATGCCAGAACTCTCACTCCAGAATGTACTTTTTGTTGGTATTTTCAAATACAAAAACACATACACAACTGTATCTTTATGTAGTGTGGGTCACTGCTTGAGTCAAAATTTAGTAGGAAGAGCAAGCGTTAATCCACCAATATAAAACTTCCTTAAGAAAAATAAGCATTTTTTTTTATTTCTGAAGCAGTATCATCATCAAATAGATATATTCTGATGTACTGCATTCCTCTGAGCAAAAGTCATATCACCAACCCTAATGGAAACTGTTTATAATGCAGCAACTGGACTTTAATTAAGCATGCCAAATAATCCATTTGTCAATCCCTTTGATTTATTAACAAAATTTTCAGGGAATTATAACACGATGTTGTGACAAAAAAATACGGCCTTCTACACTTAAAGACTTAACTGATTGCCACCCATTTGTTTCCAACTCTTTGAGAGCTCGGAGGAGATACCAGACATTCTTCAAAAATCTGCATAGTTGGCAGGTACGTTAATTCAGTACAACACTCTCTGTCTCTCTCTCATACACACACACACACACACACACACACACACTCCTTCTATTTTCATGCACACAAACATTTTGCGTTTATGCATACACTCACTCACTCTGCACTTATCTTTTAATACAGTTAGGTGGTCTCTTTCAAAGGCAACGATGATAAATCCGTACCGAATCCCTCTTCAGCATGAACACAGACACACACACACACACACACACACACACACACACACACACACACACACACAGACACAGAGACTCTTAGGTGCAAAATAACACAGTGGTGCGAACACACAGATCCTACTTCGGCGCGAAAAAACAAAACGGGAAGGGAGCTTTGGTGCATGCACACACCGGCATTGCGGTTATAGGTCACGGGCATGGAAAAGGTGTTGTGGTGCATGCGTACACTGAAGTTGCAGTTAAAGGTCATGGCCGCATGGAACAGCTCTGAGGGCCGCGTGCAGCCCACGGGCCGCAGGTTGGACACATCTGGTATAAAGGATCACCCCTGTTTTGTAGGTTAGGAAAGAAGGCAGGTAGGTTAATGACCTGATCAAAGGACAGTTCATTCACTACTTTGGGCAGGAATGAGGGACTGGCCCTTAATGACAACCTATCTTGGTGAAAAATCAGGAAGGGAATGCTAGCCATAATGGCCTGCAACTGTGTGACTCTTCTGGCAGAGATGGGGAATTCTATGAGAATAGTTTTCCAAGTACAGAATCTGAGAGAATCAAAAGCTACTGGCTTGAAGGGAGGTATAGTAAATTTTCCAGCACAAAATTAAGGTCCCAAGCAGGGAGAATAGCTTTTCTATGAGGTTTTTGGGGCACTACTCCTTTAAGGAACTGGTTAACCTCTAGTCTAGCCAGAAGAGAGGGAACCAGAGGTAAAAAAAGCAGCTATAGCTGAAACGGATCCCATTCAGAAGCTCGAGTTTTCAGAAAGTTGAAATTCAAAAGGTCGAGACCGTATGATCGACTTTCTGAAAACTTGAACTTCATCAGCAATTATGTAACACTGTGCTACCCTGCATTAAGCTAGCCTTAAGCCACCTACAGCAAGTGTTAGTCTTGCTGATGGAGTCCCAAAACAATAATTAGATATCAGAGATCAAAGAGTCAGGCTAGTTTAAGTTGAGTTAGATCAACAAAATTCTTTATGTCCTTCAATCTCACTTAGAAAAATATTTTTTTTCTATGTGACATTTAAAGACAAAGAATTTTGTTGATCTAACTCAAGTTACACTAGCCTGACCCATTGGTCACTGAGAACTTGAACTTCAGAAAACAAAAACATATTTTTTCTATGTTTTTGCATGGGGGCAAGCCCCTCTGCACCCCACACCCCCTGCACATTATATATACCAACTCTGAGATTGCTCTACAGTATGGAAAAGGGTAAATTCCCTGATCCTCACTGTACCGTGATCTCAATTCAAAACCTTTGAGTTTTTGGAAAGTCGATCATATGGTCTCAACCACATGAATTTCAACTTTCTGAAAACTTGAGCTTCTGAAGGGGACCCGCTGAAATGTATGGTTAAATGATGAATATGTTAGACCTGATTTCAGCAGTTCACACAGGAGAAGACCAGTGAGGAGCTTGAATTGGGTCCTATTATTCAGGCAGATACCATGAAGAAAATCTTTTACATTTGGTTTTGTAAGATTTTCTGGTGGAAGGTTTCCTTGCATCCTAAAGAACATTCAGCTCATCTTCAGAATTGGTGTCTAAAAGGGTCAAAATCCAATCATCCACATAGTAAAATTGAGGGATGGTAGGTTTGGATTTAGAAGCAAGCCCTTCTGTTGCGTGAGCAACTCCACTGTGGAAGGAAGCTTCTGGTGATGCTCCTTGGCTAAATGGAAGAAAAGGGGGAACCAATGCTGCATTGGCCAAAAGGGGAGTCACTAGTATGATCACTGGGCATTTTTTTTTTGTATCTACAGCAGGACCTTGGAAGAAGGGGAAGTGGAGGGAAGGCATAAAGGTACCTCCCCTTCCGAGGAAAGCGCATTGCATCCACTTTCCAATCTTGAGGGCAGTATGTCCTGGTGCAGAAAAATGGAAGCGGTTTGTTGTAGATGTAAGCAAATAGATTTGAGACATCCCCATTTTGTGGAGGTTTGTTATTGAAGTCCTTTTTATCTTTGTTTATGTGTATTTGTGTCAGATTTCTGAGTTCTTTATATTTTTGCAAGTCTACAGGGAGCTTAGTTTGTGACCATTTTTTCCATAATTTGTCTCTAGTTATCGTAAGAGTACGAGTGGCCTGCTTCTTCTAGTGGAAGTTAGGTAAGGGATTTCCAGTTTACTTTAGAGAGGAGGACATTAAAGGTTTCTGGATAGAAGTTAGAGAGTTTGCGACAAGTGATAAATCTAGGAGGTTTTGAGAAGTGGGGAGTAAACTAAGCACTTTTAAAGGGGAGTGATCACTCAGGGTGTTTGGTAGTGTTTCAGGGTTATGATATTTGGAAGGATTAGATACAAGTACCCAAACAATAAGAGTACTAGATGTGTGAGAGTTGTTTGTATGAGTAGGTTGGGAGATTAACTGTGTAAAGCCATATAAATAAATACTCATATTAGAGTATGAATTACTGAAAGTTAACCAGTTAATGTTGACATCCCCAAGGAGGATAGTTTCATTTGGGGATGTGTTGAGAAAAGTTTGAAAGAATATTTTCGAGCAGAAGAATGTTATCTCTTGGAGGAATATAGATGGCTGCTACTGTAATAGTGGTGTTGTCATTGATTTTAAGGTTGGCTGTTAGTAGTTCAGCAGGAGAAAAGGATTGGATAGGTTTCATAATACTTGTAATGGTGATGTGGTTGGAGTAGACGATGGCTACGCCACCCCCTTTTATGTGTTGGCGATCTATGCAGACTATAATATAACCGGGGGGAGAATGTCTTTATCAGAGGTGTGGGGTTTTAGCCAAGTCTCTGTTAGGTCACTAGAAATAAGATGTTTCATATTGAACTTTATACTAAAAGAAAAGTAATGTATAAACATGGACAGACATTGTTAGCATTCTTAGCAACACTGTTACTGGAATGAGCTTATGAGCTTTCAAACAAAGCAATGTACAGGATTTCAAAACATTAGTGAAGATCCCTTACAGGATTTCAAAATGTCAGTGAAGATCCCTTTTTCCTTCCCTCACAAGAAAACAGTTGATCCAAAAATTTGAAAGATTTGGTTCTGTCAATATAGTACCTGAGCTGTCTGTGGATATCCAAAGTATGGAGTACCCTTTCTCCCTCATTTTTCGGTTCAAGAAAGAAAATGGCGAAGTGGATAATTTGGCTTGAAGTACACAAGAATACTACTTTAGGCATAAAAAAGGATTAGTTCACAAAGAAACCGTCCCTGTAGAAACTAAGGTAAGCTTGACTCACCATAACAGCTTGCAACTCAGATACTCTTCTTGCAGAGGTCAGACCAATCAGTAAAACTGTTTCCCATGTTAAGGACCTCCAGTTAGCCAGGTTCACCGTTTCAAATGGTGCATGTATTAGCTTCCCTAACACAAAATTAAGATTCCAAGGAGGGAATACCAGTTTTCCTAGAGGCCTCTTATGCAAGACCCCTTTCAAAACATTTTGACAAGAGACCACATTGAAAGAGGAGATTCATGGACAGACATGCTGAAATGACCAATAAATGAACCTTGGTAGAGGAATAAGAAAGGCCACAGGACAGTAATTCACACAAACATTGTAAAAACAGAGAACAACTAGCCCTGAATGAGTGCTGGTTATATTGCTGGCAACAACTAGAAAACCTTTTCCATTTGCTAATACACGACTTTCTAGTAGCTAGTTTTCTTGCCTCCATTAGTACCTACTGCACAGAGGTGCCTAAAAGGAATTAAGACCATATCATCCAGGCAGTCAAGTGCAGTTGACTGGTGGAGGGGTGTATCAAAAACCCTTGTTCTTGTGTGAGTAGATCCAGTCTGTGATGATGCTTGTAGTAATTGCCCCTGGCCATTTCCAAAAGAAGGGAGAACTAGAGTTGCCACAGCCAGAAGGGGGTCACCACAGTGATCTCGGGGATTCTTTCTGTATCTTTAGAAATACCCTGGATATTAGTGGAAATGGTGCAAAAGCATACATGAACATTCTTGTTCAAGAAAAAGAAAAGGCATCTGTCTTCCAGGCCATCTCGCATGGAGCCCTAGAGAAGAATCTTGCCAACTGCTTTCCAAAACTGGATGAGGAGTTAGAGAATGCCTTGGACAATTTGGAAAAGGAAGGCTGAAAAATCTTAAGATTCCCTGTATCAGCTTACACTTTTCATCACACTTTTTGATCACCTCTGAAGCAGAGGGAGAAAAAACTAAATCTATACCCAACAGAGCATTTCAAATCACATTTAAGATCATCAGGGAGGTTCTGAGAACTCAAAACAGTACCAGTGACCATATCCCTTGAAGAATTATCAACAGAGTCATGTGCACACAGTATACACTGAGCAGTGATTTGAACAACAGAAGAAATTAAAATACTTAAAGCAGATTTTTCATCACAAGTAGAAACTGCAGACAAACATTACTCATACTTTCAAAATTAGTTTGGACAAACCATAACATATGAGCCTGACAATTCAAAATTCTGTAAATCAAAGCTGCAGAAGCATGCACTTTTCCCCATACTTCTCAAAAATCTTCCCATCTTTATTTGAAAGAGTAGGAATGGAATTAACTAAATGTTTAGTGTCAGAAGAAATAACCAAAGCTACAGCTGCTGAGTCAGGTTCGGGAAGAGAGTATACAACTTAAATGACTAAGGAACTGTATACATCCTATCTGCCTTTTTAGGAGCAGCTAGCTGTCAGAAAAATTACAGACAGTAAAACACACAACCTCCAAGGCAGATAAAACTGTAAGAATGGGTGCAGGTTCTAGAAATTCCTTCTGTAACAGCTCACAACAGTTTCTGAGGGACTGAGAAACCTCAGTATCCTTCCACTGAAAACACTCAAATGAGAGCTCAGCTTCTGATTCTCCATTTGGGAGTTTCTCTTTCTCTGAGTCTGAAATCTGCGGAGAATACCCTACATCTGTCCTTTGATCCTCCCCCTTGTCCAGATTCAGAATCTTGAATATCTACACAAAAATAAGTATTCCTCTTTCTTTTACCAGAAACTACCTTACAAAAAGGATCAACAGCCTGAATTAAACCCTGAGGGGGACTCAGTAAACTACTCCTGCCTGAGGAAATCTGAAAAGGAGGAGAAGTAGATACATGCTTAGTTTTCTGCTTCTTTTTTGACAGGAATAATGGATACAACAGTGTTATAAGTGGCAGCAGCAGCTTCCCTATGGATGGGCACAACATTCTGAAAAACAGGGGAGCCTTCCCCTTCCCTGTTCACTCGCCCAGGATAGTCGAGTGTCTCTCCCTTGCCTACTGCAGGGACCCCAAAAGCTGCAGAGGATGTAGCTAACCACTGGTCCATAGTGGCTGTAGGCGCAATACCAAAAGAATTTGCATGAAAGATGACTGGTCTCAAACACAACAAATGGCCACAACAAAGTCACCCACCTGTGACTGAGGGAAATTGCTAGCTTGCTCTGGTGCCAAAGCCTGTTTACTTAACGTTTTCTTCTTGTGGAAGGAAGAAGGACTGACCATGGGACCAACAGTTTGTCCCATGGTCAAGTCAAAAATGGTGCCTCTTCCCCAAGGAAAACAAACAGCAAATATTTGTAAAATTGTTAAAAAATCTTTAAAAAGTCACTTTTTCCCCAGTCAAATGTAGTAAAAAGCACTTTAAAACACTATGCCAGCCCCACAAAGTAAAATAAATACAGTTCCTCTCCAGAAAAACAAATGGTTTTCAGTTACTTTAAACAACTTTTAAACAAAGAGGAAAAAATACATTTTCTTTTAAAAAGAATAGTATAGTGTAGTAACAATCCTTTAGAACACAAAGTCCTAGCTTTAAAATAACATTCCTGAGGAGGAAATTAGAAATAATAAGCAAAATTATTAAATGGAAGTTTTTTTCCCAAAGAGAACTTATCTGCCCAGCAAAGGAACAGCACAAGCTAACCATCGATCCTCGAAAGCCAATGAAGAGCGTACTCTTCATTAAAACTCTTAAGGTCTTGGTGCTCAAGTCTGCCTTTTAGTCAGCTCCTCTCCAGCTGCCTGACTTTGGATGCTGGACATCTGTTATACCCTTGGTAGGACATAAACCATATAGCTAAGGCTACTGCAGCAGTGATAAATATGATGAACATTATCATTTTGTCAACTCACCTGTCCTCTGGGCCCGGGAAGGGCAAGACGGCTGACACTTTACTTAGTTCCCAAGACTTAGTAATCCCTCTTAAAGGAAAATAAAATATAATTTTATTCTTGAAAGATAGTTGCTTTAGTGCTTTTTTAACTGGTAACAGTGCAGCGACAGTGGAAGGCAGCCACTGTCAAGCCACTGAATCTGCAACCCAAATAGTTTCAATATTAAACTTCTTGCCATCTCACTATGCCTCTAAAGAGTACAACATATCAAGATATCCAACAGTTCTGGCAGTGTTCACTGCCGATCATGGCATTTTATTTATTTACTTAATGTGATTAACTGGGCTAGATCACTGATCAGAAATGACCAATGTCAGTCAATCTGGGGATGAAGTAGAGAGCAATAAAATAGAACAAAAAAGAATGCCACAGGTTTACTGACAATGTTTATATTATACAGCAGTAATTATACCATAATATAGTAACAGTTATGCAAAACTAGAATGTGTAACAATACATGTACGGTGATCACCTGAGACGAGAGTAAGGTAGAGAAGTTAGAAGGAGTTAAAAGAGTTTCAGGTCAGTGGAGATATTTAAGTTAGGAGGAGGAAGGTGTAATTAGGTTACGTGGTTACAGATTATGTCATTGGCATTTTGCTGATCTCGGGAGATTGGTTTTAATTCAGAAAGATGGCTAGGAGGCTGTTTCTTTGAGATGGCGAGGGACAAATAAAAGCAGTTGTAGTGGATGTGAGGTACTAGCACATTAAGTGCTGCTAAATAAAGTCTCGATTCAGTAATTCTTCTGAGTCAGACTGTACTGCTAGAATTCTGTATTTAACTGCTGACAAGCTAAAACACTGACACAATTAAAACACTGCATCACAATTATTTATTCCTCCCTTTGAACGTAAGGCAACAGTTAAAGATGTGTGTGAGAGAGACAGTGTATGTGTGTGTGATGTATTTTCATGTTGAAAATATGAATACAGATATGTAACAGACAAATATGCACACTTCGGCATGGACATTCATACAAACATTAGAAATATGCACATATAACTTCAAGAAAGATTTGCAGAAAACAGAAAAAAAGCCAAATTTCACAGAAAAATAAACAATGAAGTCTAAAAACTACTTAACTACTATACACACAGATTAGATACATATCCATCCATCCTCAACCCCTTTTTCCCATTTTGCACATGGGATCAGGGTGTCACTTCCGCAGTGACAATCATTTCGAGACAAGGTTTCCACCACCAGGTGGCTAGCCCTGCTGCGTTAGTTCATTCGTACCACTCACTTGTGCACACACTCTCACCTACGGCCATTGTAGAGTGTCCAATCCACCTACTGCATGTGTCTGGAATGTGGGAGGAAACCATAGCACCCAGAGAACACCCATGTGGCTGCAGGGAGGACATGCAGACTCTGCATAGAAGGCACCCCAGCCAAGAATCGAACAGAAGAACCTCTTGCTGTGAAGGAGACAACGCTAACCGCTGTAGCACCGTGGCCATCCGATTAGATACATACATTATGTATGGTTTCTATCAAGGTTGTGAAAGAAATTGCTATAGAAACAATAAATATGCAATTTCTGAGGAAAACATTACTTAACTGATTTACTATGTTCACTGGAAAAGTAGGAATTATCAAGATATACAAAAGATGAGGTGTACATTATTATTGTTTTGTTCTGACTGCACTGAAACTACAACAATTTGTTATATAAATGTGCATGATGCTATTTTAAATACACACATTTAAAGTAAGGACTATTTAAATACATTTGCATAAAATGCACAATGCAGCCAATAACTTGTTTGAATTTGTCTGCAGATGATGCAGAGCACAGACTTTATGCAAACATCTTCCTTTTTAGAGATCTAAAAAAAGACAGTCATGATCCTCACAAATGACCTTAACTTGTTAAACACATTCGCTTAATAAAACTCATCTGTTAAGACTTGCAGCTTTTTCTGCAGTCTTCCAAGAATTTATTTTTCTAAGCCTTTTAGGTGTGAAGAACAGTCAGTTAAAATTGCACAGTACCTCAGAAAGTACAGTTCTGTACACTTACCATAAATGTAGATGTTCGAGTGTATTCACTGTTGCAGTCATCAAACTTGGGTTATCTGCCTGCACGTAGCCCTCAGTCGGCCCGAATACCAGAGTCTTAGTATTTCTGCGTCGGATGCTGTCGCTTCTTCCATGACGTCAGGGGTACAAAACAGGCAGCCGACGCCATTACATCAGTTTTTCTTGCCCCAAATGTCAAGAGCCCCAAATCAGGGAGCTAGTACATGATGGGGAACACCACCAGTAAAAAGTAAATACCAATGCCCTTAGGAATAGCTATACAGAGGAGAGGTAGATAGACAGAGAAAATCAGGGGGCTGGAGGGAGAGAAACCAGGACTGAAACAGTGAATACACTCGAACATCTACATTTATGGTAAGTGTACACAACTGTACTATGTTTTTCGTGTTTCACTGTTGCAGTCATCACACTTGGGTTGATTACAAAAGCTGAGGAAGGGTGGAGGCAGTCAAGAAGTGCTAGGGCTGGCTAGAAGGCCTTGCAAGACTGCTGTAGCAAACCCAGCCCTGGACTTGGAAAAGATAGGTACGTGGTAATGTTTGGTGAAGGTGTGTACAGAACTCCAGGTTGCAGCTTCCAGAATGTCCCTGGTAGGGACTCCCCTGAGAAATACTGTAGGAGGTAGAAGTAGCCCTAATGGAATGTGTTCTGACCCCCTGAGGGGTTGGTTTTCCATAGTGCTTGTAGCAGAAATGGATGCAGTATGCTATCCGTTTGGAAATGGTTGGTTTAGAAATGGCCTTACCCTCTGCCCCTGTAGCAAAGCTGACTAGCAGCTGGTCAGATTTTCTGAAAGGCTTAGTCCTATCAAGGTAGAACCTGAGCTGTCTGTGCACATCCAAATAATGTAGGATCCTTTCCCCTTTATTCTAAGGGTTAGGGAAGAAGGTTGGCAAATGGATGGATTGGTTAAGAGCCACACCGGACA
Source organism: Protopterus annectens (assembly GCF_019279795.1). Taxonomy (NCBI): domain Eukaryota; kingdom Metazoa; phylum Chordata; order Ceratodontiformes; family Protopteridae; genus Protopterus; species Protopterus annectens. The sequence goes on along the minus strand of NC_056725.1, from coordinate 1,348,401,256 downwards.
CCACCTTAGGCATAAAAGACGGGTTAGTCCTGAGGGAAAACCTGTCAGCATGGAAAATAATGAAAGCTTCTACAGCCATTAGTGCTTGTAACTCAGACACTCTTCTAGCTGAAGTTAAGGCTAAAAGCAAGGATGTTTTCCAAGAGAGGAATTTTAACTCTGCTGAAGCAGCAGGTTCAAAAGGAGGAAGCGTGAGCTTTTCCAATACAAAATTAAGGTCCCAGGCAGGGGTGGGTGCTCTCCTTGGGGGCCTTAAGTTGTTAGCCCCTCTCAGGAACTGTTTGATGAGAGGGTGAGAAAAAAGAGGTGGCTCAGTATTATAAAGAGCCGAGATGGCAAAGGCTTGAATCTTAATGGAGGTGAAGGATAGGCCTCTGTGTAGTAGTTCTGCTAGGTAGTCCAGGATTAGAGGTAAGGAGGGCACTGCTGTGTCCTATCCTTTAGACCGAATCCAAGAACAATATCTTTTCCACTTTTCAGCATAGGATTTCCTAGTACTAGGCCTTCTGGCTTCAAGAATGATGTCCAGCATCTGTTTGCGGAGGGTTGCTGGTGGGGTATTCAAGGGATAAGCCAGGCTTCAAGGTTTAGGGTTTGCAATTGTGGATGCAAAATCTGTCCCTCCTTCTGAGACAGCAGGGTAGGAGTCTGGTGTAGGTGCCAGGGTGGCACCATTGTCAGACTGCATATGAGTGGGTACCAGTGCTGGTGTGGCCAGTCTGGGGCAATAAGAATTGCCCTCGGCCTGTCCTGTTTTATCTTGAGTAGTACTCATGAGAGAAGGGGCAGAGGGGGAAAGGCATAGATAGAGAGGTTTTCCCATTGAAAGGATAGGGCAGCCACCTTCCAGGCCCTGCTATGAGGGTTCCTGGTGCAGTATTTGCTTAACTGGTGGTTCTCAGGGGAGGCAAAGAGGTCCACCTCCGGTGTCCCCCACCTCTGGATCAGAATGTTGAAGGTGTTGGGCTCCAATTTCCACTCATGTGGGTCTAGGAGATTTCTGCTCAAGTCATCTGCCGGTGAATTTTGTTTGCCTGGCAGGAACTGAGCTTGTAGATGCACTTGGTTGCTCAAGGCTGTGTTCCACAGGGTCATGGCTAACCTGCAGAGTGGGTAAGAATGAGTTCCCCCCTGCTTGTTTATGTACCACATAACTGTGGTTGTGTCTGTTTTTATCAGCAGTTGTCCTGGAAGGATTAGTTATCTGAAAGCTGTCAGAGCATTCTGTACAGCTAGCATCTCTTTATGATTGATGTGCAGGAGGAATCTGCCCTGGGCTCCAGTGGCCCTGAATGCATTTGCCTGCCATGTGAGTCCCCCATGCATAGTCTGATGCGTCTGTTGTCAGGGGGTTGGGCGGCAAGGGGTTGAGTGAAATGCAGTCCCTTGTTGTAGTTACATGCTTCTGCCCACCAAAGGAACTCTGCCCTTAGGCAAGGTATGATAGGAATGACTGTTTCCAGGTCCTGAGAATGTTGGCACCAAAGACTTTTTAAGTACCACTGTAGTTTCCTCATATGCAGTCTTGCATATGGAATTAGCAGAATACATGAGGCCATGAACCCTAGGGTTTGCAGTATTTTTCTTGCAGATAGCTGGGTTCTGGTGGCCATTTGTTTGAAATAGTTTGTCAGATAGACCTGTTTTTCTGAAGTCCAAGCTTGCTCCCAGGAATACAATCTTTTGACTGGGTACCAGTTGTGATTTATTTTCATTGATGGTGTACCCCAATGAAGTGAGAAGGCTTTTTACAAATGCCAGGTGCTGAAATAGCAATTCCTGACTGTCCACCTGAATCAGGCAGTCGTCCAAGTATGGGAAATTTAGATATTTATCTGCCTACAGTATGCAATGGCTGGAGCCAGGCACTTTGTGAATACTCTGAGTGCAGTAGATAAGCCAAAAAGAAGTGCAGAGACCTGACAGTGCGTAGAGCCTGCCCTGACATGTAGATATTTCCTGCATGACTCCCTTATGGGGATGTGCAGATAAACTTCTTTTAAGTCTAGGGTGATTAACCAGGCATCCTTGGCTAGCATAGGAAGAAGCTGTTGCAGGGTAAGCATCTTGAATTTTGGGACCACCAGAAAGGTGTTGAGAATTGAAAGATCCAGGATTGGGTGCCAAGAGCCCTCTTTTCTGGGCACCAGGAAAAGTCTGTAGTAGAAACCCTGAACCCTTTGTTCTACTGGAACAGGTTGAATAACTCTAATATTGACAAGGGAAAGTACTTGCTTTTGAGCCTCTGCCCACTGGTTTGGAGGAAGGTCCGGAAACCCGCTTGGGGTTGGCAGTGAATGGAAGTAGAAGTTGTACCCCTGGGATATAATGTTGAGGACCCATCGGTCCTGAGTAATGGACATCCAGTTTTTTGCATGAAAGGCAAGTTTTCCTCCTAAGGGCACAAGCAGAAGGGCAGGGCTGGGAAAGAGAATTGAGAAGTCATTGTGAACTTTTTCCATAGGGGGGGCGGCTTACCACTCCCTGTTTTTAGGGTAGGGGCACTCCACTGTTTAGATCTCTGTGTACCCTGAGACTGTAGTCTGGGTGGCCTGTTTCCCCTGGATCTTGTCTAGGAAGGCCTGGAAGGGGCTGGAAAGGACCATTTTTTTGAAGGCCAATGCCTACTGAATCTAGGTAGTTGCATGTGTAAGAATTCTTTTAACAGTTTGAATAGATTTAGCTTTTTCTTCCATCTTTTTAAGAACTTCTTCTGCTTTGGGACCAAACAAACAGTCCTTATTTAAGGGAGCGTCCAGTAATTTGGATTTGACATGACCCGGCAAGGTTTGCTCCTTCAGCAAAGCATGCCTTCTCAGTACAGAACCAGTGACTTCAGCCCTGCAAGTTGCTTCTAGGGCATCAAAGCCACACTGCACAGTATGCTTACTAACTTGGTTTGCAGAATGCATTAGCTCTTGTAAATCTTTATTTTCTGCATAATCTGGAAATAATACCATTTTTTGTTTAATTAGTTCCATAATATGTTGCTAGTACTTCAACATGTGAAACTGGCAATTCAACGCCCTAATGGCAAGAGTTACAGAGGTATATACCCTTCTTACCCCATCTGTCTAAAGCTCTGGAATCCCTTTCCGAAGGGGTAGGATATTTGGCTGTAGTAGCCTTAATACCTTTAGGTCCCTGGGAAATGGTCTCTTGATCAGCAGTAGGATTCTTGAAAAGAAACTTGTGGGAATCAGGTACTCTGTAGTACCTGTCAGGTTTCCTAGGGGCCGGGGGTAAGGTATCTGGAGTAAGACTTGATTCCATAAAAACATTATCTACAACATCCAGGACAGGGGGTACAGCTAGAGGCCAGTGCTGAGGCAAATCCAAAAATTCTCTGAGTCTCTTTTTGGACTGAGGGTAGTCTTGGCATTCCCAGTGGAAATGCCCTCTTAAAGTATGCAAGGTTTCACCAAAAGAAAAATCCTCTGAAGGGGAGGCAGAGGGAATGGACTCCTCTGCATCTGAATCCTCATAGGCTGATAAGGGCATGCCCTGATAATCAGAAGGGTCAGAGTCATTGGAAGCCTGGTCTGTAGAGTCAGAAGGAAATTCAATTCTTTGTCTCTTAGCAGGGGAAGGCTGGCTTCCCGTAATTAGGGAAATAAGGTCTTGAGCCATTCTAAGCATTTGTTTTTGTGGCGTGGGAGCTTGAGCATGCGCTTTGGTCGTCGGTTTTCTAGGTGTAATGCATACTCTGGGCCTAAGAAACTCGGTAGTTTTGGCTAAAAAAGAAGCAGTCGGTTTGATTCGAACATTGGTAGTAGGACGGAATACAGCCTCAGAAGCTGGTGCCTGCACAGCGGCTCCGGACCCATCCAAGGTAGAGAAATCCACAGGTTCCATAATCGAAGAAGAATCTCGCGGCATACCGGACTCCGAATGAGTCTCAGCAGAGGCTGGCGAATCCACAGAAGCAGGCATCAGGGGATGCAAAGGCGCCTCACTGAGTACCGGCGGACTGGTGACTAGCTTATCGGAAGCGTCGTTGGCAGTTTTGGACCTATGTGGTCTGTCTCTGTCTTCATCTTTACGTTTTTTCGGACGATAGGTAGTCGGATGGCTTATCAAAGCCATTTCGGAATACAGAGAATGACAGCAAAAGAATTTAGCTACAAAGATAGCCCGACGACGACGAATGGTTTGGGCATTAAACAAGGCACAAACCCAACAGGGAGGGATGTCATGGTCAGTGCACGGGAGATCGTGCAAGTGTGCATGTGTCTGAGTAGGTAAGAATATGCATGCGTGCAACATGATGAAACACATTATTAAACATGCATGTATACCTGTGCATTACTAAGCTATTTTTTACTGTTAGCTGCTTCATCAACTTTAACTTTCTTTTTTTTTTTTTTTATTGGAGCACTCCAGATAATTACTACATCTCCTTTATATGAGTCTCTGTCCCTTTTGTAGTTCTCTGTCCACCCCAGCTTTCCTAAAGGGAGGATTCTAAACACAACGTTTAACTTCTCCTAGTTCACCAGTAAAACGTAATAGCATGGCATCGATGATTTGCATTAGGAAATGACTCTGGATAGCTGAATGCCAGCCACTGAGGCATTAGAATAAGTGTTCTTTTTTCTTCAGTGTAGAATACAGGCTTGAGTACATATCTGACCTCTTTTGCAAGCCTGATCTTGAGATTGTGTAATGGCTGTATCTTGTGATGATATAAAATGTGCAGTCCAGTCTGTAAATGGACTGTGATGTGTGTAACAACCACTGCTTCATATGCACAACTACAAAACTATAAAGGCAGAAGGTGTAAGGCCTGGTACTATCTAAAATGGATGACTGCTCTAATGGGACACCACTATTTCAAATCATCCACACTAGACCGACACTTACTGCAGATCCCATGAGTGGCAGAATTAGAGAAACAATGCGGGATAATGTGGAAAGAAGTCTGGGGTGAGGGTAAGGATCAAGGAATTCCTGAAAGGAACAACAAACATGAAATAATATGGAAGGGGAGACAATACAAGAAGTGTGATAAAACCATATTACACTCGTACTGTGTTCAGATTTTGATTTAATCAGTTCACCTTATTAATTACTGAATTTATTTATTTATTTATAGGTGGGTGAACTAGATCAAGCAGACCCTTTTCCAGTCGTGACCTTGTTACAAGAACAAAATACACACCCAGATTAAAATAACATTAGGCTTACTTACACAGTATTTACAGACATAAGTGGCAACGAGCAAGCACAGTACCTAACTCTGATTAAGACATCAATGACTGTGGACATATTATGCCTCCCAAGTATTCAACAAAGTCTACAGGGGTCAGGATTTTTACCTGGAAGTGTTTGCATAGGTATTTTTATACCCCACGCATAATTCAAAGACTTTTTTCCTCAGGTAGATAGCAAACATTTGAGGTGGAAGTGGGAGCATAATGAGTTGGCAGATTAAAAAAAAAATCCCTACAGAGTACACTGTCAGAAATATTGGGGGAGCAAATGGTTGCAACTAAGGCAGTTATTCTTTTGAGCTGGAACACAGGATCTGAATTGTATAGAAATGGTAAGGTCTTAAGTTTAATTCTGCTGGCTGCCAAGAAAGCAATTACTAGAAAAAGGAAATTAAGTTTAAACCAACTGTATTTGAAGTGTTTACTGTCGTAAAGGAGAGAAAAGAACTGGAAGAGGAATCTTTAGAAAGGGGACGAAGCAAATTGCATAAAAATAACTGGAAAATGTGGGAATAATGCATGCAGAGCAATGTTCAGACAGAAGAGTAAGGCTTAAAGGAAGGCAGGACTTGACCAGATAGATACAAATAAATAAAGAAAACGTGTGCTGTATAATATTAGTAAATGGAAAATGATAATACGGTTTGTTTTCTATTAATGTATGTTTGCCTTGGTCTTAAGTGACAATTTAATAAAGGTGTTAAACAAAAATAAAAAAATAAAAAAAAAGACATCAGTGACTGTTAAACCATGCATGAAGCCAGAACCACAGTTAGCTCATCTGGTGCCCTGTGCAGTGCCCCAAATTGGTGCCCCTCTCACTTTAAAGATGAGGAGCAAAAATGTCAAACGTTGAAGACCAAAAGAAAAACAAAATCTTTTCAGCACTCTGAAACTCTAGCAAGTCACTTGTTACATTTAAAGTAGGCAAACAGCAACAAGGAGAAAATCAGTCCCAATGTGGAAATAAGCAGGTTAAAATACTTGAGAAACAACTACGGCAAAGCACATATATTTAATAAACAATAAGCAGTAAACAGATAAGCGCTTTCGGAGATGTCTCCTTCATCAGATCAATACAAACAATATAAAGTCAGTGTGCATATAAATACACTTGAAAAACCGATTACATTAATTAAAACCTTTAACCAATTAACATTTTCTAGCCTTTAAAATAGGTTTTAAGGGTATAAAACCATTTAAGCCTGGTGGAACATCAGCTCTCAAACCAGCTATCCAGTGGGTTTCTGGTTTCTTTACCTTCTGTGGCATTCTTTATATCACCACCTCTAGGTGCAGGAGTGTAAATCTCCAAAGCCATGAATTTAAAATCTTGCTGTGGAAATTCATTAATGTGTTGAGCTACTGCACTTCTTTGCACATTTCTCCATATATCACCCATATGCTGTAAAATACGTTCCTTTAACATTCTATTGGTTTTACCAACGTAAAAAGAAGTGCATTCTGAACAGGTTGCTATATAAATCACATTTTTAGTAGAATAGCATACATAGTGTGAATACTTATATATCCTTTTAGTAACAGGATGCTCAAACACATTATCAGTCTAAATATACCTGCATGCCTTAAATCTTTTACATGGAAATGTACCTGATTTGACACTATATAATTTACCTAGGTTATTCTTATCACCAGGTCCTAGCCTATAACATAACAGACTCAAAGTTAAGATTTCTCTTGTAGCTGATGTTTGGCAAATCCCTGCTATATTTTTCATCCTGTCATCAGACAGTAATATTTTCCAGTTATTTTGTATTATAGTTTTTATATATTTATAAGCCGAAAGACACAACAAATCTTTATATATTTAAAATAAGTAAGCCGCGGTGGTGCAGCAGTAGCGTTGTCGCCTCACAGCAAGAGGTTCTCCCTTTCGATTATTGGCTGGAGCGCCTTCTGTGTAGAGTCTGCATGTCCTCACTGCGGTCGAGTGGCATTCGAAAGACATGAGTGAATGGGCGTTGGGCTGGCACCTCGGCAGCATAAAAATCAACTGCCAATCATTAGCGGACCGGCGTTCCGCTGTCGACCCCTAACCGGGAAAAGCTGAAAGAAGAACAACTAAAAGTAAACAGTATCCTAACCTTACATATATTTCTCTGTCCCTCATCAATTGAATCTCCAGTATTCTTTGAATACCAAGGTCTACCTTTCCCATCTATCATGGACTTAACCCTTTCTGATGCTTCCCTAACTTCCCTAATTTTGTAACCATGTTCTAACAAATTATTCTCCGTTACATTTATATGATGTAAAAAATCACTTTCCTTACTACAAAGTCGGGAAGTTCTCAGAAGCTGATTATCCATGACATGCTTAAAAATATGGTGGGGGTGCATGCTACCCCTATCCAGTAGAGCATTTTTCCAGCATGACTTATGGTATAAAAAAGTGCATATTTTACCCCTTCATCCACTTTTTCAAGTGTATTTACATGCAGACTGATTTTATATTTTTTGTATTGATCTGATGAAGGAGGCATCTCCGAAAGCGCTTATCTGTTTACTGCTTATTGTTTATTAAATGTATGTGCTTTGCCGTGGTTGTCCCATTGTTGTTTCTCAAGTAATTTAACCTGCTTGTTACATTTAATCATCACACACTGAGCACTTCAGTATTTATGGCATTAATTTATGAAGCAGTGATATCCTCACAGCTTCATAAAGCAATGCTGGTACTGCACTCCCACACTATCTGCACCTACCAATCCCCCCCACAGAGTGTTGAGGGTAGCCACGCTCTTCACTTTGCGCTAATTACAGCTCTGTGTAACCCTGTGATCAGTTAGAACAGTTATAAAATTTTCAGGTGACAGCACCTAGGAAGGAGCATTTTGTGATCATAACAGTTTTTGCAGAACAGAAGTCACACACAGTCAGATGTAGTTAGATGCTGGTGAGGAATAGATTCCAGAGTTAAGACCCCCCTTAGTTATCTGCTATGGAGTGATAATAAATTGTGAGAATGAAGGATCCCTTAAAAGAGAATGTATTACTGTGACTAATAGGAAGCAATGAAGAAAGTACAGTTGTGTACACTTACCATAAATGTAGATGTTCGAGTGTATTCACTGTTGCAGTCATTACATTTGGGTTATCTGCTTGCAGGTAGCCCTCAGTCGGCCTGATTAACAAAGTATTGTGTCCTGCGTCAGTTGCTGTCCCTTCTTCCAAGACGTCAGGTCGTCACCGGTATAAAACATGCAGCCGATTCCATTACATCAGTTTTTCTTGCCCCAGATGACAGGTGCCCCCCCCCCCAATGGGAAGCAATTAAATATAAAAGCACAAAATATACCTCCAACAAAAGTGCAAATACACCAAAAAGGCTTTTAAGCATAGTAAAGGAAAGTAGAGGTATAGCCAAAAGAGGTTAGGGGGCTGGAGGGAGGATAACCAGGACTGCAACAGTGAATACACTCGAACTACATTTATGGTAAGTGTACCCAACTGTACTATATTCCTCGTGTTTCACTGTTGCAGTCATTACATTTGGGTAGATTCCCAAAGCTATGGTTGGGAGGAAGACTTTAGATAGCATTAGGGCCAGCTATAAGGCCCTGCAAGACTGCAGTGGCAAAGCCAGCTCTGGATTTAGAGAAAACTGGCAAATGATAATGCTTGGTGAAAGTATGTAGAGAACTCCAGGTAGCAGCTTCTAGGATGTCCCTGGTAGGGACACCTCTGAGAAAGGCTGTAGAGGTAGATACAGCCCTGGTGGAGTGAGGTCTGATCCCCTGTGGGATAGGTTTTCCATGGTGCTTATAGCAGAAATTAATTCAATGGCTTATCCATTTAGAAATGGTTTGCTTTGAGATAGCCTTCCCCTCTGCCCCTGCAGCAAATGCCACCAGCAATTGTTCAGATTTCCTTTGAGGTTTAGTCCTGTCCAAGTAGAATCTAAGTTGTCTGTGCACATCTAAGGAATGCAGTATCCATTCCCCTTTATTCTGTGGATTGGGAAAGAGGGTTGGCAAATGAATGGACTGATTAAGAGCCACACTGGATACTACCTTGGGCATGAACGATGAATTGGTTCTGAGGGACACCCTGTCCGCATGAAAGATGATGAAAGGCTCCACTGCCATAAGGGCCTGTAATTCAGATCTAGATAAAATTTCTTTCTTGGAAAACAGCTTTCCTTTTAGCAATCACTTTAAGTCTGCAGTAGCAGATGGCTCGAAAGGAGGTAGAGTGAGTTTCTCCAAGACAAAGTTAAGGTCCCAGGCTGGGGTTGGAGCTCTCCTGAGTGGTCTCAAATCTTTGGCCCCTCTGAGGAACTGCTTGAGCAGTGGATGAGAGAAGAGGGGAAGTTCTGTGTTATAATGAGCTGAAATGGCTGAGGCATGGATTTTAATGGAGGAAAAAGACAGGCCCTTGTGAAGCATCTCAGTTAAGTACTGTAAAATCTGAGGTAAATTGGGCGCTGCTGTGCTCATCTCTTGAGACTGGTTCCAGGCACAGAATCATTTCCATTTTTCAGCATAAGATTTTCAAGTACTAGGCCTCCTTGCCTTTAAAATGACATCCATCACAAGTTTGCTGATGGATGGTAAAGGAGAAATTAAGTAATTAGCCAGGCTGCAAGGTTCAGTGTTAGAAGCTGAGGGTGCAGAACTTGGTTCTCCTGCTGAGACAGCAGGGAAGGAGACTGCGGCAGGTGCCATGGAGATAAAAGTGACACACTGCGCAGGAGGGTGTACCAGTGTTGGCGCGGCCAGTCTGTAGCAATCAAAATCATTCTTTGTTTGTCCTGTTTGATTTTTAGTAGTACTTTGGAGAGCAGAGGCAGAGGGGGGAAGGCATAAACTGATAGGTTTTTCCAGCTGAAGGACAGAGCATCCACTTTCCAGACTTGTTTGTGGGGAGTCCTTGTGCAACATTTGTCCAATTGGTAGTTCTGGGGAGAGGCAAACAGGTCTATATTTGGGCTCCCCCATTTGCTTGTCAACATGTTGAAAATCCTTGGTTCCAGTTTCCACTCGTGTGGGTCCATGAAGTTTCTGCTTAGTCCGTCTGCCAGTGTATTTAATTTTCCTGGCAGGAATTGAGCTTGTAGGTGCACTTGGTAGCTCAAGGTTGTGTTCCACAATGCCATGGCTAGTCTGCAGAGGGGGTAAGAATGTGTACCCCCCTGCTTGTTTATGTACCACATAACAGTGGTGTTGTCCATCTTTACCATTAGCTGTCCTGGACGAATGTGGTTCTTGAAGGCTGTCAGAGCATTCTGTACAGCTAACATTTCTTTTTGATTGATATGCAGGTGCAATTGACTTGGGTTCCATTTGCCCTGAATGGGCTTTCCTACCAGGTGAGCCCCCCATGCATAGTCTGATGCGTCTGTTGTTAGGGTTTAGGCGGCAGGGGGTGGTGTGAAAGGTAGTCCCTTGTTTTGGTGGCAGGCCTTTGCCCACCAAAAGAACTCTAGGCGTAGGCAAGGTATGATAGGAATCATTGTTTCCAGGTCTTGAGAATGTTGACACCATAGGCTTTTTAGATACCACTGTAGTTTCCTCATATGCAGTCTTGCATATGGAATTAGAAGAATGCAGGAGGCTATGAACCCCAAGGCTTGCAGTATTTGTCTTGCAGATAGCAGGATTTTTGTGGCCACTTGTTTGAAGTAGGTTGTCAAATAAATTTGTTTCTCTGGCGTGAGGTAAGCTATCTGGGAAGTTGTATTCAAGCTTGTTCCCAGGAATATAATTTGTTGACAGGGTACCAGGAATGATTTCTTTTCGTTTATGGTGTACCCCAGACAACTTAGAACCCTTTGTACAAAGGCCAGATGATTCAAAAGTATGTCCTGGCTTTCTGCCTGAATTAGACAATCGTCCAGGTATGGGTACATATGAATATTTCTTTGCCTGCAAAATGCAATAACTGGAGCTAGGCACTTTGTGAATACCCTGGGCGCAGTAGATAAGCCAAAGGGCAGTGGAGAAAACTGATAGTGCGTGTAGCCTGCTTTGAAGTGTAGGTATCTCCTGCAAGATTCCCTGACTGGGATGTGCAAGTATGCTTCTTTTAAATCTAGTGTTGCCAACCAGGCATCTTTGCCTAGCATAGGAAGCAATTGAAGAGTCAGCATCTTGAATTTTGGAATCTCCAAAAAGGTGTTTAGAGTAGGCAGGTCCAGGATAGGATGCCATGAATTGTCTTTTCTGGGTACCAGGAAAAAAGTCTTGAGTAGAAATCTTGTCCCTTTTCCTCTTCTGGTACCAGGTGAATAGCCCCCATGTTTAAGAGAGAAAGTACTTGTTTTTGGGCCTCTGCCCACTGATTTGGGGGTAGGTCTGGCCACCTGTTGGCAACGTGTGGAAGTGAAATCTGTATCCCTGGCACACTGTATTTAAAACCCATTTGTCCTGGGTAATGAGTTCCCAATTCTTTGCATGAAGAGCAATCTTTCCCCCCAAAGGGGCAGTCAGTTGATAAGTGTTTGGAAATTTTAAAAGGAAGTCATTGAGGCAGTTTACCATAGGGGGAGTCTTATTATTCCCAGATTTGGAAGTGGAGGCCCCCCACTGCTTAGTTCTGTGTGTCCCCTAGGACTGAAACCTGGGGTTTTTGCTGTGTCTGGGTTTGGCTTGAGAAGACCCAATTCTTAGAGGGCCAGTGCCTACTAAATCTAGGAGGCTGAACTTGTAAAAAATATTTAACAGTTTGCATAGATTTAGCTTTATCTTCCATCTTTTTAAGAACTTCCTCAGACTTGTTGCCAAACAGGCAGTCCTGATTTAAAGGAGCATCCAACAATTTAGCTTTAACATGATCAGGCAAAGATTGCTCCTTAAGCCAAGCATGCCTTCTGAGCACAGACCCAGTAACAGCAGCCCCTGCAAGAGGCCTCTAATGAATCAAAACCACATTGCAAAGTATGTTTTCCAAACTGTTCATAGGTAGGTACTAGGCTATCGGCCCAAGGGCCTATGTAAGCTTAGCCAACAAGGTTTCCTGGCTTACGCCAACCAAGAAAGTTATTTTCCTGTGCCACTGTCGAGCAGAGACACAGAAGTTATCCCCGGGGTGTATTTCCTATTTCCCATCCACTCATCAAGATTTTTCTTGAAGAGTGCTAATGAAGAACTTTGCTTGATATAGATAGGTAGCCTGTTCCAGAGTATGGGAAGTCTCTGGGACAAGAATCTATCCCTCCAGCATGTCCTGTTTATTGTGGTGAAAAGGTTTAGGTCCCTAGAGCGTGTAGCTTGGAGGGATTGGGATTTCTTTAGGTGTAGCATGTCCAACAGCTCTGGGTTTGACATAACTTTATATGTTAGGCAGAGATCACCTCCGAGTAGGTGATATGCTACAGAGTAAGGCTGGAGTTTTTTGAGGTGGTCAGTGTAGGGCATTTGTTTGAGGCCAGTAATCCTCTTTGCCAGGTACTTCTGTGGACTTTCCAGCTGCTGCAGATGTCTTATGAGGTACATTCCAAAAGGGGTGTTGTACTCTATAATGGGTCTAATGAGTATCGAGTAGAGGGGAACAATGACCTCTTTTTCCCTGGATGAGAACCCTTTTATGATGAGGTGTGCCATGCAGAGGGACTTCCTGACTACTGTGGCGATGTGACTATCAAAGGAGAGACTACTATCAACCTGGGTCCCAAGGTCTCTTATCACACATTCGGTGTTAAGTAGATTGCTGCCTATGTGGTAGTTCATGGGTACAGAGTTTTTACCAAAGGGGATGACACTGCACTTTTTGGCATTGAACTTGAGGCCATGGCCCTGACACCAGGCATCTGTCTCAGTGAGGCCCTTCTGTAGGATGTCCACATCATTTGGGGACTTGACTATGGCTCCTAGTTTGCAGTCATCTGCGAACGTCGTTAGCTAGAGGCCTTCTGTGTTAGCCTGTATTACAGAGAACTAGATACCAAACAGGAGAGGTCCCAGGAAGAAACCCTGTGGTACTCCACTTGTCACTGCTTTGAGGTCAGATTTGGAGTCTGCAACTTTTACAGTGTGGGTTCTGTCAGTGAGCCAGTTGACAACCCATCTTGTGACGTAGGGATTTATACCTAGTTTTGTGAGTTTAGCTATAATTCCAGAATGGGGAATGGTGTCGAAAGCCTTGGCGAGGTCAAGATAGGCTGTGTGAACCACCTTACCCTCATCTACGGCTTTGATGACTGTAAA
>NC_056725.1:1348358941-1348387376 GCF_019279795.1 Protopterus annectens | reverse complement strand
ACAAAACAGCTTCCAGGTTTTAGCTACATTTTTGTCTGTTCCTCAAAAAAGATGTGGTTTTATGCCAAATCATTGAGGATTTAAGTTGTTAAATAATAACAATAAATTTCAGATTTCACATCCTTCAGAAAATGCATGCAAATGCAAAAATCTGTCATTCTAGCAACTTTCTAAATTTATGAAAAAAGAAGTTATGTCAAACCATAACATTCCATCTGAGTTGTTGATCTTCTTCCAGTCATCACTGATGGAACAGAGTCCCCAGTTCCTTGGAGAACCTGGGTGGCCCTTATGGAAGAACATTCCTGAGAACCATTGAGCCAAAGGCTGCTCTTCCCCTGGAGATCAGATCCAATTTGTAATGCTTGATAAAAGTGTGGGGCTTAGCCCAAATGGCAGCTGCACATATGTCATCCATGGAGGCCCTAGAGTGGAATGCAACAGATGCTGCCATAGCCCTAGTTGAGTGAGCTTTGATTTGGGCCCAGCTTAGATCCCTCCGTAAGTGAATATTTGAAGGAAATGCAATCCCTGAGCCATTTAGACAAAGTAACGTTTGATACTGAACCTCCCATTCTAGGGCCTGCAAAGGAAACGTAAAGCTGGTCTGACTTGCGGAATGATTTAGTTCTGTCCAGATAAAAGTTTAATCGCCTATGAACATTCAAGGAATGTAGGCAGTATTCTCCCTTGTTCGAATAATTTGGGAAAAACACAGGGAGCTCAATGGACTGGTTAATGGAAAAGTCAGAAAACACTTTTGGGAGAAAGGATGGGTTAGTTAGAAGTGATAGTCTGTCCTTATGAAAGATCAGATTAGGGCTCTTGATACATAATGCTTGTAATTCCGAAATTCTTCTGGCTGAAGTTATAGTCACCAGGAATAAGGATTTCCAAGATAAGAATTTTAGGTCACAGGTGGCAGCCAGCTCAAACAGAGGCAGAGAAAGAGCTTGCAGAACCCAGGACAAATTCCACGCCTCCACCGGCTGTCTAATGGGAAGCCTGTTGTGAAAAATACCCTTGAGGAAGGTCTTGCAAAGACGAGTGGAGATGAGTGGCACTCCTTCAGACCCATTATGGAAGTTGGAAATAGCTGCTAGATGGACTCGGATGGTAGAAGCAGAGGCACCTTTGTCGAACAGCTCAGCCAAGTAATGAAGAATAGTGGCCACGGGGGCTGCAAATGGGTCTAGCTCCTGATTATGTGACCCAACAGAGAATCTTTTCCATTTATCCCTGTAAAGTTTTCTGGTGGATGGTTTATGAGAAGCCAAAATAATCTCCCGAACAGGTGAAGAAAGGGTTTCTAGCCTGGCAACTAACAGAAGTGGAGAAACCAAGCTGTCAGCTTGAGGGTAGACAGATTCAGAGGAGTCAGCCTTTGTGGGTGAGAAATTAGTTCCTGATGAGTAGGATCCAAGGAGGTCGTAACAGGTGAGGTCAGAGGAAGGGAAACCACACCTGATGAGGCCAGAATAGAGTGATAAGGATCACTTTGCTTCTAAACCGAATTGCCTTCCGCAGAAACAGGATGAAGTATTCATGTACTCAGTCTGTCCACAATCATGTTGGAGCTCCTCGGGATGCGCGTTGCAATCAGGAATTGGTTGGAGGCTATCGCCCACTGCCAAATTCTCATGGCCTCGCGACAAAGGGGGTAAGACTTGGTCCCTTCCTGTTTGTTTATGTACCAGACCACGGACATGTTGTCCGACTGGACAGCAATCGTTTCGGATGGAAGAAGCAGATGAAAAGCTTGCAACGCCAACAGCACCACTCTTAACTCCAGGACATTGATATGCAAATTGACCACCACATCAGACCAAGTGCCTTGGACTGACTGTCCCTGGAAGTGGCCCCCACCACCACATCAGGGAAGCATCCGTGGTCACCATGGCATTGAGCTGTGGAACCTGGAAGGGACGACAGCAAAGATTTTCATCTGTACGCATCCACCAGAGGAGAGCTTGTTTGCAAAAGTTGGTGATGAGAACCTTTGAGTTCATGGGGATGAAGGCTGGGTATCCACTGGGCCTGAAAGAGCCATTGTAGCAATCTCATGTGCAGTCTGGCTAAGGGGACTATGGGGATGGCAGCGGCCATAGATCCTAAGGCTTGAAGAAGCTCCCTTGCAGACGCATTGCTTTGGCAGAGTATCACCTGAACTTGTGCCCCGAGTCTCTGACGCCTGTTGGCAGGAAGAGAAATTAGGCTTGACTGCGTGTTGAATATTGCCCCTATGAATTCCAGTTGTTGTGATGGATGGAGGTTTGATTTCTTCCAGTGTATGGTGATGCCTAAGGATTTTGCTAGAGCCAAGGTGTAGCTGAGGTCCCTGACCAGGAGACACTTGGTGGGGGAGGAGAGGAGCCAATCATCTAAATATGGAAACACCTGGAATCCCTGAGGTCTCAGATGAGCTGTTACCACTGTCAGACATTTTGTGAACACTCTGAGGGCCGTCGAGAAACCAAAAAAGGCAGGGCTTTGAACTGGTAGTGATTGGCTCCCAGCCAGAAGCAAAGAAGGCTCCGTGAGTGCTTGTCCATCTTGATATGGTAATACGCATCCTGGAAATCTAATGAGCACATCCACACACCCTCCTGCAGATAGGGGAGGATATATTGAATCGTAACCATGCGGAACTTGGTCTGAACAACTGATTTGTTTAGATGACTGAGATCCAGAATGGGCCTCCAGTCCCC
Organism: Protopterus annectens; assembly: GCF_019279795.1. NCBI lineage: Eukaryota > Metazoa > Chordata > Ceratodontiformes > Protopteridae > Protopterus > Protopterus annectens. The sequence continues at coordinate 1,348,384,668 of NC_056725.1, read as the reverse complement.
CGTTTTCTTTGGCACCAAAAATAATCTTGAGTAGAATCCTGATCCGCACTGATCTGAGGGGACTTTTGGATGGCTCATTTTTGAAGTAGCTTTCTTATCTCGGAAGCTGCCTCCTCCCTTTGACTGGGTGGAACATTGGGAAGGAATTTCGGAGGTCTTGGATAGGAGATTAGTGGATTATAGTGGCCTCTGGTAATGATTCTCTGCACCCACTGATTATTCGTAATGGACAACCAGGCATCTTGGTGCAGAGAGAAACGTGCCCCGACTGCTTCCAGAAGAAAGCAATCGGGCAGCACCTCAGAAGTGCTGATATGGTCTACCTGAGAAGCAATCTCTGGAGCCCTAGTTCTGGGGACCCCCTCTGCCCCGAAAGGGGCGTCTTCCATTATTGGCACCCCCTCTGCCTCTAGAGTAGTCCTCTCCACATGCGTCTTGGAAAGGACCTTGAGACTTTTTGTGCCACATTTTTCTGTTCCTCTGGTTCCTGGAGAATGAATGCTGAGGCTTGGAGAAATGTAGGCCAATGGCAGACAAGGTATTCCCATCTTGCTCGACTGGCTAGTGTATCCTTGACCTTCGCACCAAACAAGGAGCCAACGGCTCGATAGGGGCATTTAAAAAGGAAGACTTGAAGGAGTCCGCGAGGTTACAGATGCGCATCCAGATGTGAAATCTCATGACTAAGCCTGCACCAGCAGCTCTAGCTGCTCCTTCGGTCGCATGTGACAGCAACTTCATGAATGAATTAGATATGGATTCTAGGTGGGAAGCAACCTTATCTCGTGCTCCATCCGATACTTGACCCATGAGAGTTCCGGAGAGTTCGGAGATAAGATCTCTCTGGAGCCTTGTAAAATGTGCCATAAAGTTCAGAAACCTAACCGCGAAGGTCACTCACACAAAGACTCGCTTCCCTAACCTGTCCACTGCCCGGGACTCTCTGTTGGATGGGTGAACAGCAGGACTCTCTTCTGCAAGGTCCTTTTTCGTGGCAGCCACCACCACCATAGCATCCACTGGCAAGCCTCTGGACCAATGGGGTTGATCCTCTGCAGGAGAGAAATTTGATCTCCTAAGGATGGCCTCAACGCAGTTGGGGTTCTTCCAAGTCCGTTGCATGATGAGCTTAACCAGCTCATCAAGGGGGGGGGGGGGTCATCCAAGAAGTAGAGGGCCAAGAGCAAAAGGCCTGCAGGAATACGGATTCCTCTGAGGAAGAGGTTGAGGACTTCCAGTCACCCCTCTGTTTCAAGATTTCCATGATATCCCCAAAGGAGACATCATCAGGGGGCGACCGTAGGGACCCTTCCCCATCATCGTAGTCCGTATCCTCTGGGAGTGACGCCTCCGGGGAGTCCTTTTATCTCCTCTTACACACCCGTTTCTGAGAGGGTTCTTCAGTGGGAACATCTGAAGAAGACTCGGAAAGTGAAATGCCCTGAACAGGGGTCTCCTGGGCCTTGCGCGCTTGGAGTCCTGGGGGTGGACTTTGACAGCTGCGGCTCAGAGGAAACTGGGGGAATAACAAACTGTGGAGGATTGCTGGCAGCAACAACCCTTTCCATCACCTGGAAAGCGGGCCTGCCCGAAGAGGAATGGGAGCCCGGAACCGAAGAAGACTGAATCGAAACAGGGGTCACACCCCGCTCCAGACTGTCCGCCCCGGGGACGGAGCCCCAATCAAGCTCGGAGTGGCAGTCACCCTCTGCTTTGAAGTCGGGGCCGACAAAACCATTGGAACCGACACCGGGTCCGGGGGCTCAACCCCCCAAGCATGAGATTGTGGAAGGGTGGGCTCTGACAGAACCTGCACCCAGAGGGATCTTGGAACCTCAGACAAAGTTGCTGTTAGCGCCGAGGGAGGAATTCCTCTGTTAAAGGTTGGGTAGATGAGCCTCGGAACCGAGGGATCCAAGTGAGGAGAGTAAGTAGGGGTTGCTGGAGAAATAGACCCAAAGCTAGGAGTGGGATAGGGTCTAGGCGGATTTGAGATTCCCCTAGCAGTCAGCAGCTGAACAAAAGGTTGCACCACATCCAATTCGGAAAGGCTCCTGGTGGATCTCACCGATGCACCTGAAGGGGAGTCAGGCCAGTCCAAAAAGGGGTTGCAGGCTTGTCCGGCAAAAGGGTCCACATTGGATGAGTATCGGGTCCGTGGTGTGTCGCAGAACAGCACAGACGATTCTAATTTTGCAACAGGTAATAATGGTATGGTCGGAGCCGTGAAAGGGCTCGGAGGAGAAGTCACTATAGGAGTGGACTATAGGAACAGTTCCGACGTCGTTGTCGGAACCGATAACGGGGTCAATAAGAACGGTTACGAAGTCATTGTCAGAACCAATAATGGGATTGAAACGGGCAAAGTCGGTGCCGATAAAGAAATGGAAATACTGGTCGGTATCAAAGACGTCATACTGTTCGGTATCGAAGATGTAGGCGGTGCCGGTGTGGGCGCCGAAGAGGCTACCTCAGTAAACTTTATTGGAGCCGAGCTCAGAGCCGATGTAGTAGTCGGCACCGAGGAGGCAGAACAGTGTTCAGATGATGACTTATGGGCCTTGTGCTTATGACCATTACCTCTGTCACCGGCCAGTGAAGAGGGGTCTGATCAAGGACGTTTCTTATCCGAAGCTGGAGGGGGTGAAACCTCCATCACAGAAATGGCCTCTGAGAAAGGGGAAGCAAGCAGGCCCTTTAAAATAAGTTTGTTATGATGCTCATTCAGCGTCCGCTGACTGAAACTAGCACAGATATCAATAGGGGGTTTCGCCGACAAATGCGGAACCCCCAAACAGTAAACACATTCCTCATGAAGGTCAGAATTTGGCAGTTTACCACTGCAAGAAGAGCACTGTTTAAATCCTGTAGTTCCCTTCTTTTCAAACATTCAAAAAAACACTCTCGCACACAAGGAACAGAGAGAGGAAAGAGAGGAAATGGAGGAAAGAAAAGTAAATACCAGCAATGGTAACAAGGTACCGTAAAGGTAGAAAGTTAGAGATACCAAGAAACTACCAACAATGGTAAGAGAGAAATACCTATGGGTAGAGCAGTAGCAATACAGAAAAACAAGAAAAAGTTGTAAGGAAGAAAAAAATGTTTACAAACTATTAAATCTTAAGAAAAAAACACTTAGCTGGTTCAGAACCAAACCCATCAGTGATGAATTGGAAGAAGATTAACAACTTCAGATGTAATATTTAAAATATGTTTTAGATTTTAGGCCTTTGTCCTCTCTATTTTTGATTTTGTCCAGAATTTGTGTGAGAAATATGCTAAAAAACTGATATATGCCTCTATACCTGTCTTGACTTCCACAGTCTCAAACTGCCAGGACCAATGGGAGGAGCTACCTACACAAGAGGTTCAGAGAACAGTATTCCTGACCCAGCAAGGAAGGTTCCCTTTGTAGATCAACTGATATAGTAAGAATGTAGTTCTTTTATCTAACAGTGAGGACCATCCTTTATGGGTCCTACAGCTGGGTTGATTCGCAAGGCCAATAACACCATCTGGGTGTAAGGAACCAGACATCCACACTACTGGACAAGCAAGAAGACCAAATGCTGAGGAATATCAAGTCAAGAAGCCCACCTTCAAGACCGCAATATGGAAGGCTGCCTTGAAAGGGCTCTTAGTGATCAAAATTGCCACTGGAAGAAAACACAAGTACTGAGTGCAGGTACTTTAAGGAAGCAAGCAAAACTACCACGGGCAGTCAGCTAGAAAATTCAATATCACTATGAGACTAATCCCCACACCAGATGAAAAGGGGACTGCAAATCTCTCCAACTCCAATTAGTCACCTCTGGCAGGAAATCTCTTCCACTTACTATGTTATAACCTTCTGGTGGACGGCTTATGGGAAGACAAGAGGATCTGCCTTGTCTCATTAGAAAGGTCATGAAGCCTGGCTATGAGGGGAACTGGAGCAGCCAAGCTGTGAGCTTCAGTGACTGCAATGAAGGATGGAGGTCCCCGGACGGATATGTCAGAAGGCCCGGAACCGGGTTCAGAATCCATGGATCCTCCAATAGATAATGATGAAGAAATGGGAACCAAATCTGACGAGGGCAATGAGGGGCTATAAGAATGATCGTCCTTTCCAGCGACATTGCTTTCTGTCGGAGTCTGGGTATTAGAGGGATCGGCAGGGAGAATGCATAGAGGAGACCCGGGGGCCAATCGTGTACGAATGCGTCTCTCAGGAGTTCTCCTGGAGGGGGAATCAGGGCAAAGTAGCTTCTGCATTTCGTGTTGATGTGACTGGCAAAAAGATCACAGCAAGGTTGGCCCGAGAGGCTGACAGAAGACCTGGAGGAGTGCACCAATGGTGCCGACTGAAGGATTGGAGATGCAGGTCTATCAGAGACCGGCTCCAGAACTGTGGGCCGGCTTCGAAACGAAAAGACACTCGGCTCCGAAGGCTGTGGAGCCGATGTCCCGGGTTCCTCCATTTTCTTAGACTTTTTAGACTCCCTGGAAACCTTGGAGTCTTCAGAAGACTTGGAAGATTTGGAGGACTTGCTGGCCCCATCCTGGTCAGTCAAAGCTTCAGCAAAAGGATGCTTCAGCAAGCCTCGATTAACAAGCTTCCTTTTCCTCTCTAATAAAACCCTTGAGGAAAAGGAGTGGCAAATACTGCAGGACTCCCGTAAATGTACAGCACTTAAACAATAAACACACTGAACGTGCCCATCGGTCAGAGACATCTTTTGCCCGCAGTCTGGACATTTCTTGAATCCAGACTTTGGGTGTTTTTCCTTATCCTCAGACAACTTGCAAGAATAACCCTTAGGCTTAACACTATAACAAACCACACACACCTAAATACAGCCTAAAAGTTATATCACAAACTACACTTAGGCTCAAGTTAACAAGCCTAAAATATAAAACACACTAGCTATAGATATATATATATATATATATATATGTGTATAAAACCACACTCTAAATATCTACTATTAATGCAATAACTATAAAAATAGAGTAACACACACTCTAAGTAACTAGGCCAAACACAAGGCCACTACAACTATATTAAATAGTAAAGGCACCAAGGGTAAGGGTCTAAAAGAAAAACTACTGTTAACTATTAAAAGACTAATCTATCTAAGAGATTGAAAAAGTTATGGAATAACTTGCGAAAAAGCGATTTTTTTGTTCAAAAAAGGCTCAAGTGAACTGGAACCACTGACATCCGTGCCACGGCAAACTAGATTTGGGGTAATTCCAGCAGTGCATCATGGGATAAGGGGCTTGGTCTCGAGCTACAGGTAAACCTTGAGCTTTGCAAATGGCCGTGTTGGAGCCGATGGATCGGCTCCGAACCCATCAGTAAAGAATGAATGGCGAGATTGAACAACTTCACATCTTTTATTTCTTTCTTTTTCTTCCCATACAGATAACTGCAATGGCAATGATGCTGTGACAGACTACAACCAAAACCTTACACTACACAAAGGCACTGAACAATAAAGACTAAAAAATGAAGTAAAGCACAGCTAAACCATATGAAGCCGAACTAAGGAGAAAAATGGTGCCAAACCAGAAGGAAAGAGAGTAGGTGGCTACAATTTTCAGTGAAACAGAAAAAGGAAAGAATGTATTGACCTTAATAATGGTAGAAAACCACAATGGAATAATCAGTACAGGCAAAAACTACTCTGATGAGAAGAAAGCATAAAACTGAGAAATAAGTTTTTTTTGGTGTAAATAGCAGCCTGCAGCCATTCCCTCAGGAAAGGTGAACAAAAGCCTGTCTGAAGAGATCTGCAGAAGGGTCCTAAGGAGCAATGTACTGTGGGTATAAAGGGAGGGACTGCATAACCATAGTGTATTTTCATTTTGAGACTATGTTCTGCCAGTCTTAGTTCTGTCAGTAATGCGGATTATGTTTTTGTTTACTGGGAAGTTGTAAGAATTTTTTTCTGCATGCTTACTTGTGATGTCCTGCTGCTGAATGATCACGTCAGTGATTACAGATAACATGCTACATTCAAACATTTTTCTTTTTGTTTTTCTGACACAATTAAGATATGCCTTATTGTTGATTACGGACTCTAACATGAAGTTAAACACAATTAGATATGGGATAGATGCGGATAAGATAACTTTATTTATTTAATCCAGACTTATTTTTTATAACTCAAGTAATTATGAAAACTAAGCCGTATCTCATTTTCTGGTGTATATTTATTTAATTTTGTGATTCCACCAAAGACTTATTTGGAATTTACCCATGCATTTGTGTTTTATCGGATGTGTTAATGAATGCAGGCCTTATTAATAATCAACTCTTTCACAGTATTCTAAAAAGGTAGTGCTCATCACCTATCAACTTGCCAGTCAAATCAGAAGTTCAAAACCCCCAGAAGGGAAGAGATGTATAAAGAATGTAAGGTAGGTCAAGTAGGACCAAAAATCATTTGGTGCTAAGTTCTCATCTTGCCCTCCACCAGGACCAAGATCAGAACCTACCCCAAATCCTCCTGAGTGGAGATAGGACTCAGCAAAACACATTCAGAATCCCTGCTGCTGTCCACAGCCAAATTAACACATATCTAAAATGTACCAGTTATTCTAATGGCAAACTGCTCCTGCTTTAATGTAAATAGACACCTTGCAGTAGTTCACAGCTACTGCAGTCAGACCCACTCAGAGGCAGATGGGAAATAGTAGAGCAAGGCCCTAGCCAAGAAGCAAAAAAGGAGCCAGACACTCTGCAACAAAGGAGGGAACAACCCTCACAAAGCTACTAGGGATGTCCAAGTCACTGACAGCAAGCAAACTTCATCTGCATCATACAGCCCTCAAGAGACAGTGGGACACAATTATATCCCCTAGAGAAGAAAATGTCAAGAAGCAGCCAGAAGCTGAAACTTTCCAAGGAGAGAACATCTCCCCCAGCTCCACTGACCCAGCAGGAAGATGAACGGGTCAAGATTAGAAGCAGAGGATTAATCACTATAGTGTCCTAACTGGGCACTCAAAAATGGGCCTGCCCTGTCAGGGGCTACCCTTCCCCACACAGTGGAAACTGATTGGTAACCACTGGGAGGCTAAGCACAGACTCACACTCACTAGAATAAAAACTGTAGTCAAGACTTACTCTGGAACCCGAAGCTTCCAGGATGCCCCTGCACTGAGCAAGTAAACTTCTCAACCAAGGCAGGCAGGCAGGCAGACATATATACAGACACACACACACACACACACACACACACACACACACACACACACACACACACACACACACACACACACACACACACACACACACACACACACACACACACACACACACACACACACACACACAACAAATCCAGCAGCCCTAATGAAGATAGAAGGCACAGGAGAGTAATCCCCTCTGTAGCAAATGCTGCTTACTGGACGAAAAGAGGAGTGAGGGGGCCTCAAAGGGAAAACTCACTAGCCATCCATCAAACCTAGAAGTCAACCCCACAATTCACAATGAGAGGTTCAAACAAGGCGAAAACAATCCTTGCCCTTTATGTACTAATAATTCAGGGAAGAACTCCAAAATGACAGCACCAGTTGAAGAGAATTGAATCTCCTATGGTCTCTGAGTGTTGTCCACTCCTGAAGTGGAGCAGAAACTCTAGAAACTGTAACTCTTCTGAGAGGAAGGAGGAAACAGCAATCATCCATCCTGCATAAAAAGGAGCATTCCCTCAGAGTGTTGGGTTATAAAGTTACCTCTCTGTTACAGAAAGTCAAATGGAAGGGCTGCCACCACCTACTGGACAACCTTCCCATCCTAGTCGCCCAAGGCCAGGCAAGCCAAAGCCTGACTCTTTGGGAAAAGATACGGTCAAGTTATATCCCCTCAAGCTCCCACTAACAGCAAGATTTCTAGAAGCACTCCATGGTTGACATTCTCACAGGCCAACCCTTCCACTCAAAGGATGAGGAAACTGACCTAGAGTGTGGCAAGAATTGGTTCACTACAACTATTTCTAAGGCCCCCACCTTCTCAAAGAGGAAAAGGAAGGAATGACTCATCCAAAATCAAACAGCCCAGGCCAAGAAATTTAAGAACAGTCACCCCTGTGAAAAAGCACAGTTTCTGAAACCCCAGGGGATGGAGCCTTGGCCTGCTCTCAGGCTTCACATAGAACATAAAGGAGGAGCAAAGGACTACAGCACAAACTCGCCTACAGTGGGAGCACCCCAACCAGAAAGCAGTTCCCCTATACCACCAGAAAGAAGTTCCTACTCCCTACACTGCAAAAAAACAAGAAATGGGAAGGTGACTAGACTTGGCATCTATGACAGACTAGCTGGCCCAAGGGCAAAGTAATGAGAAGGGACCCTTGGCCCTTCACCTAAAGTATGTGCTGGGCCTCTTCATTTTTCCTAGAATTGTGAAAGGCCAGTCAGTGGGGAAAGAACCTTCCTGACACAGAAAGAAACTCTGCCAGGAAACCAAGAAGATATCAAGAAGTGGATCATTTAAATCAAAAGGAAAAAACAGTCTAAGGGAGGGTGCCCAGGTTATCCCCCAAGAGGGACAAACACAACTAAGCTGGCCAAAACAAATGTAACACCTATGCCCTTCATTTTAGATGGAATTTATTATATTATAAAAATGGAGGGCTGCACAAACCTGGCTGTCACCTCTGTGAAAGCAAGATCCACAGTGATCCCTAAGGAAGAATGTCTAGAATGGACAGGGCCCCTTCCATTAGGTGCCCTAGAGTCTGATAGGTGAAATGCATAGTTAAGAGACTGCACACACGCACACACATGCACACTACACACACACACACACACACACACACACACACACACACACACACACACACACACACACACACACACACACACACACACACACACACACACACACACACACTGCAGACAAATATACCAAGCTCAGCATCTCTGTACCCTCTCTGGCCACCTTACCTGACAGCAAGGCAGAAGAAGGTGTCAGATTTGCAGAGCAACCTATCCCTTCGCAAGTCAACACAGAAGTCAATCTTGAGGTTGAAAGACAAAATCTCAGTCCAGTTTCTCACAGAATGCCACAGTTATCAGCCTTAGTGAAGGCAGAAGTAGGCTTCCAGGCTTATACAATAATATCAACAAAGGCTAGTTCCATGGGAGAGACATCAAAGGCACTCTGGGAAGACATCCTCTAGGCTTGATCCAGGTCTAACTACTACCAATAGCTCAAACTCCACTTAAACTCCTTAAAGCAGAGAAATACAGGGTTTCAGAAGCTTCATTTGTTTCTTGAATGAAGATTCCTCCCATACATGAATACACACCTGACTTCCCTAAAAACTGACTGGAAAGGAAGATGTCCTTGCATTCATCACTGCAGTATTCCTTTCTAATGGGGATTCCCTACAGTGAAGCCCTCTGTCCGGCCAGTTTACAAAAGTCTACTGTTGCTTTAAAGTATGCTGAACATCACCTGCGCACTCCCTGCGTAAGATAGGGCATAAAGGTGACGTTCAGGCATACCATCCTCAGAATTTCTTTGCCCGCAGTCCGAACGCTGTTTTAACTGCATACATCAGGGTTTTTTACCGTTTTTCTGTTTATTGGCTTTTCTGTGCTTACTCCTGTTTGCTGGAGTCCTCACAGTTGCAGATAATTACCCAGTTGGGTTTTTGGTTACTTTTTCTACTTGTTTAGTGCTGTTTGGGGTTAATGTCATCCAGGAAAGGTAAATGTTAGTGTGGGAGACTGATTCCCCATAACGACTGCCACAATAAGTGTCTTTTTTGCCTTGGTGCTGTTCACAACCATACGTCTTTTTCAATTTGTCAGGCGTTTGTCCCCAAAACTCTTCAAAGTAGGCTTTCTTCTTTTTCCTTGCACCTTGAAAACCAGCAACTTAAGCTTCTTGCTGCGTGTACTATGGATGGAACTTCCTGTCCCGAGGGTCAGCCGTCTGGGAAGAAGAAGGTGCATAAGGTAAGACCGGAATCTTCCACTGTCCAGCCTCTGCCAGGAGTTTCTCCTTAGGTTATTATGCACCCAGAGGCTCACCCATTTGTTTTGTCAGATTCTTCTACCGTGTTTGGGTTGGAGGCTGGTGAGGATCTGGCAGACAGCACATCTGATGAGGCTTTGCAGGCGTCCATTTTGGGCATTCAGAGGGAACCACAGTTGTTTGTTTCCAAGGGGTGTAGTGGGGTTCTGGAGTTTCTCTTTAGGGAAGAGGTTCCTGGTGCAGTTGTGGAATGCCGTCCTGAGTCTGAGCCTTCTCAGGTTTCCAGGACAGCTATCCCTTTAAAAAAAAAACAGAAAACTAACCATGTTTCTTCTGCTCCTAGGGAGCCACAAAGTGAGTGGGCAGGCCTTTACTTAGGGATTATTTAATGCTTTACTGTCATTGGAGCCTCCTCAAGGGGTTTCAGTTCCTGCTCCACCTTGATCTGCCTCTTCCCCTAAAAGGCTCAGAGAACTGAATTCTTCTGAGGTGTTTTCTGATAATGACTCCCTTTCTTACTCTGCCCAGATTCCGTCACCTTTAGACTACAGGTCTGAGGAGGAGGATTATCATACTCCAGATAATCCCTCTGAGGAAATTTCCTTTTAGGACACAATCTCTAGGATAATGGACTTTAAGTGGAATTGTGCCCAGGTTTCGGATATCTATAAGAGGTACTATGAGTTACTGCAGATGGAATCTCCTAAACCTGTGGCCATTCCTCCGGTCTTGCCTGCTTTTTTGGATGTTTTTTCCACTGCCTCTAAAGAGCCAAATTCTCTGCCCCCTGCTTCCAGGAAGTCCGATTGTGCCTGAGGATTGTTCCTTTTTGTTTAAATGTCATGCTGCTGACCCCTTCTGTGGTGTCTGTAGCCTCTGATAAGCCATCTCAATTGCTTCCTTTGTCCAAGTTACTGCCTTCTGACAAGGACAGTAGGACCATGGATAGGCTGGGTAAAAAAGTTTAGACTTCATCTATCCTAGCTTTTAGGGCTATTAATTATCAGACCCATATCTCTAGGTATGTCTTGACTCTTCTTTCTCAGGCCTGTCAGATTCTTTCTGATCTTCCAGACTCTGAGGGTAAATCTTCTGCTCTTTCCTTCTTAGAACTTCCTCTCAGGTAGTTCATCATTATATCAAATGTCTATGATGCTGCTGATGCCTCTTCAAGAGCTGCTATTCTGGTTCAGTTCTGAGCAGATATTCATGGCTTCGGCTTCAACCTTTGCCTGATGATATTAAGGCAAAGTTGCTGGATGCTCCTCTGGATAATACTGTTTTGTTTGGTGAAGCAGCTGTTGGTTTATTCAAGTCTCTTCAGGACAAGGGGAAGGCTTTTCAGGTGTTTAAGCATGTCTTTGTTTCTTCTGTGCCTAAATTTTAAGAGAACTACCCTTCTAAGTCAGCCTTTGTTTGCAGGCAATCTCGCCCTCCTTCTGAAGGTGTAAAGGGTAGTAAACAGACTCCTCCTGCTAAGGCCACTCAGACTGCAGGGATTCTTAAGCCATCCTTTCCTGATAAACCAGGTACTGACTATCCACCAATTCCCAGCCATATTCCTCTTTCTCTTAGTCTTTCTCTTTCTCTTCCTGTTTGGTTCTGGATCACCCAGGATTCTTGGATTTTGTTAATCATTCGTCAAGGACACTTCATGGTCTGGATTTCCCATCCTCCTTTTATGGCCATTCCTCAGCCTCATCGGGATCAGCTTCCTTTTTTCCCCAGAGGCTCTTTGGGACCTCTTGTCTCAGCGTAATGTACAAGAAGTGCCTGTGTCCCAAAGGGGAAAAGGTTTTATTCAAGAATATTCCTAGTGTCCAGAAAAGAAGGTACTTGTAGACCTATTCTACATCTCTCCCTTCTGAACACCTTTCTGAAGGTGCCTTCCTTCTGGATGCTGTCCATTCAGTCCCTTTTTCCTCTCCTCCCTCAGTTCTTTCTGGTGTATCTGGACCTCAAGGATGCTTATCTCCATATTCTGAGCCATCCTCTTTTCAGGAGATTTTTGTGTTTCTCTGTTGCTTCCTGGCATTTTCAGTTATGTGCTTTGCCCTTTGGCCTTCCTATTGCCCCAAGGGTGTTCACCAAATGCCTCACTCCTGTGACTGCCTTTTGCAGGCTTCAAGTGATCCAAATCTTTCCTTATTTGAATGACCTGCTGATTCAGGCATCTTCTCCAGAGGTCCTTTTGCAAAATCTTCATTTTACCATTTCTCTTTTTCAGAGCCTGGGGTTCACAATAAACTTTAACAAGTCTTCCCTGACTCCTTCTCAGGATCATGTCTTTCTGGGTTGCAGGTTTCAGATGGTGCCAATGCTGGCATCCCTGCCTCCTCCAAAGGCATTTACTCTCATTTCTTTCGTTCAAACTCTTCTTCCCCTGGCCTCCATTTCAGCCATGGAGTTTCTGAGAGCTCTGGGGTTCATGGTTTCCACCATTCCAATGCTTCCTCTGGCCAGCCTCCACATGAGGAAGTTCCAGTGGTTTCTGAAGTCAGTGTGGCTTCAGCATGTGCATCCTCTAGACTTTCCTTTTCCTCTTCTCCCGTGTCTCAAGAACAAACTTCCGTGGTGGATTCAGCAGTTGTCTGTGAATCCAGGGCTCCCTTTTCAGCCTCCGCTACCCTCTCGGGATCTGTTCACAGATGCTTCAGATGTGGGATGGGGAACAATGTTTGGCTCCCTGAGGGTTCAGGGAGTGTGGTCACCTCATCAGAGGAAGGAACACATCAACATCAGAGAGATGAGGGCTCTTATGCTGGCTCTTCAGGCCTTTCATCCTCTCTTCTCTGCAGGACCTCTCAAGGTATTTACGGACAATGCCACAGTCATGTGGCATATCAACAAACAGGGGGGTACGAGATCCTACCGTCTTTGCAGCTGGCACTTCTGGTATGGGATCTGGCTATCCAATGTCGAGTGACTTCAGGCAGTTTACATTCCTTCAGATCAAAATGTTATGACAGACAATCTGAGCAGGTCCTTCACTCAATCCCACAAATGGATGCTTCACAGGGATGTGTTTCTGGACATTGTTCACCAGTGGGGTACTCCTCAAGTAGATCTCTTTGCTTCCCCTCTGAACAGACAACTTCCTCTGTTTTGTGCCTGAGTCCCGGGTCCTCTGGTATAGAAGGTGGACGCCCTCTCATTTTCTTGGAAGGGGATGTTTCTTTATGCATTCCCTCCCTTTCCTCTCATTCCCTCCCTTTCCTCTCATTCCGAGAGTCCTGTTCAAGATTCAACAGGATGCTCCCAAAATCCTGTTGGTGACACCCTTTTGGCCACAACACCACTGGTTCCCTCTACTTCTGCATCTAGCCAGGGGCAATCATCACAAGTTACCTCACAGGGTGGCTCTCCCACACAAGATGAGGGGTCCCTCATCCATCCCAACCTGTCTACGCTTCAACTGACACTGTGGGTGACAGGGTTTTGATTGCTCATAGACACCTTTTTTCTGAGGACGTGCTGCAAGTCCTGCAGGAGGCTAGGAAACCTACTACTAGGAAATCTATTTATCTAAATGGAAGAGGTTTTCTATTTGGTGTCTTTCTCATAACCTGGACCCACTTTCTGTGGATGTTCCTTTGGTTCTTTATTTGTGTGAGTTGCTCAATGCTGGGTTGGCCTACTCTTCTATTAAGGCCCACTTATCAGATCTTTCTGCTTGTCTGCCTTTAACTCCTCCATTAGCTTCTAGATTTGAGGCGAAGCAATTTCTTAATGGTGTCCTTAAAATTAGACTTCCCAGGAGGTTGTTACTCCTCCCTGGGATCTTAATTTTGTTCTGGAAAAATTAACTCGGGCTACTTTTGAGCCTGCTGTTTCAACTTCCTTGCAACATTGTTCTTGGAAGACTGTTCTTTTATTAGCTCTTACTTCTGCCAGATGGGTGTCTGAGTTGCAAGCCATTATGGCTTGTCCACCTTTTTTGATATTTAATGAGGACAGGGTGTCCTTGCATACTAATACTTATTTCATGCCCAAGGTGGTTAATGAGTTGTCACTTAATCAGTCTATTAATTTGCCTACCTTTTTTTCCCTCTCCGCAATCTGACAGTGAGAGGGTGCTGCATACCTTAGATGTGCATAGACAGCTCAAATTTTATTTGGATAAAACTCAAGCTATCAGAAAATCTGACCAGTTATTTGTTTGATTTCATCCTAGGTCTTTAGGTGTGGCTGTTTCCAAGCAAAATATTTCCACTTGGATTTCAAAGGCCATTTCCTTTTGTTACTCTTTTCATGGCAAGACCCTTCCTTCTTCTGTAAAGGCTCATTCCACTAGAGCTGTGGCTTCTTCTGGTGCTTTTTTCAAAAGCTTAGATGCTAATTCTATTCTTGAAGCTGCTACCTGGACGTCTGTGCATACTTTTAACAAACATTACCAGTTGAATGGTATCTCCAGGGCTAGAGCTGGTTTTGTTGCTGCAATTCTTCATGGTGTCCTGGATGGCTCTGCTGCTTCCACCTCCCAAGTTACTTCTTGAGCTTTTGCATTCTTCCGTTAGTAAGGAATACTGCAGCGATGAATGTAAGAATACAGTACAGTTGTGTAAAATCTTACCATAATGGTAGATGTCCTTGCTTTCACCGCTGCAGTATTCACTCCCTCCCTGCATCACCCTGGTCTTTTTCCCTTCCTGGCTGTGCAGATTTTCCTTGGTTTTCCTTGGACTGCTGTTCCTACTGGGGCAATCTGTTCTGAGGCTGGTATGCCTTAACATCACCTTCATGCCCTACCTTATGCAAGGAGGGTGCAGGTGACATTCAGCGTACCTTAAAACAACGGTAGACTTTTGTAAACCGGCCAGATGGAGGGCTTCACCGCAGGGAATCCCCATTAGTAAGGGATCCTGCAGCGGTGAAGGCAAGGACATCTACCATTATAAGATTTTACACAAATGTACTTTCTGAGTCATTCCCCCCTCCCAAATTCGGGGACCAAGATCACTTCAGAAGTAGCAGGAGAATAAGCTTTTAGTCTACAAATGAAGGACATTAGGCTGGCTGAAGCCAATGCAGGTCAAGGGCAGTTCATGATGTAGAGAATCTGGACTGGATTGAGAGATGGCAACAGAGATCTCTATGGGTAAAATCCTGCATTTGCTATTCCAGGTTCAACCGAAAGTCAAACATGAGCCTGCAGGTCCTCCCTGACCCAGCCAATCAATCCAAATGGCTTGAGAGTGAGGCCTTAGAAGAAAACAAAGCCTCAGCTATAAGTATCCTGATGTATGACCAGATAACCAAAGAGGCCACACTCCATAATCAGCCAGGGAAGAAAATGAACCAAGTTGGTCAGCTTGTGGAGATGTGGCATGAACAACTCAGGACGAACCCCTCACAAGGTGAGAGCAAGGTTGTGTTGATCCCAAGCCTCAAGTCCTCTTTGAATACAGAGGATCACATTGGAAATAAACCTCAGATAAGCAAGGAAGAATCCTGACTATGTAGACTCTAAAGGTCACAAACTACATGAAGTTACTTCTATGAGGCAATGACCCCAATTGAATCCTTCTAAAAGAATCTCATATTAAAGTCCAATCCTTCTGATGAGCACCAAAATGAACCCTCCTATTGGTCCTTGGAAGACCTGTTTTCCACCATTCTTTCTGAATTCAAAAATACTCACCAGATAAAAAAGTACAGTTGTGTACACTTACCATAAATGTAGATGTTCGAGTGTATTCACTGTTGCAGTCATCATATTTGGGTTATCTGCCTGCAGGTAGCCCTCAGCCGTCCTGAATAGCCAGAGTCTTGGTATTTCTGTGTCGGATGCTGTCGCTTCTTCCACAACGTCAGGTCATCAGGGGTATAAAACATGCAGCAAACGCCATTAGATCAGTTTTTCTTGCCCCAGATGTCAGGTGCCCCCAATATATGAAGCAATTATATGGTGTGAAACACCCCCAGCAAAAAGCAAATACACATAGTATAAGATATGCCAAACCAAAAAGGATAGTTGAAAGCAAAGACAATCAGGGGGCTGGAGGGAGGGTAACCAGGACTGCAACAGTGAATACACGAACATCTACATTTATGTTAAGTGTACACAACTGTACTATGTTATTTGTGTTTCACTGTTGCAGTCATCACATTTGGCTTGATTCCCAAAGCTAAGGAAGGGTGGAGGCAGATCAAGAAGCATTAGGCCTGTCAATCAGGCCTTGTAAGACTGCTGTGGCAAATCCAACCCTGGATTTAGAAAAATAGGCAATTGGTAATGCTTGGTGAAAGTGTGTACCGAGCTCCAAATTGCAGCTTCCAGGATGTCCCTGGTAGGGACTCCTCTGAGAAATGCAGTAGAGGTAGATGTAGCCCTAGTGGAATGTGTTCTTATCCCCTGTGGAGTAGGTTTTCCATGGTGCTTGTAGCAGAAATGGATGCAGTGTGCTATCCATTTAGATATTGTTTGCTTTGAAATGGCCTTCCCCTCTGCCCCTGCAGTAAAGCTGACTAGCAGCTGGTCAGATTTTCTGAGAGGCTTAGTCCTGTCCAAATAGAATCTAAGCTGTCTGTGCACGTCTAGAGAATGCAGTATCCTTTCCCCTTTATTTTGAGGATTAGGGGAAAAAAAAGTAGGCAAATGAATGGACTGATTTAAAGCCACACTAGACACCACCTTGGGCATAAAAGATGGGTTAGTCCTGAGGGAAACCCTGTCCGCATGGAAGATAATGAAAGGTTCCACTGCCATAAGGGCCTGCAGTTCAGACACTCTTCTCACTGAAGTGATGGCTAGAAGTAAAGCTGTCTTCCATGAGAGGAATTTCAACTCTGCTGTAGCAGCCGGTTCAAAGGGGGGAAGTGTACGTTTTTCCAATACAAAGTGAAGGTCCCAGGCTGGAGTGGGTGCTCTTCTGGGGGGGGGGGTCTTACATTTTTGGCCCCTCTAAGGAACTGTTTTACCACAGAATGAGAGAAGAGGGGTGGGCTCAGTATTATAATGAGCTGAGATGGCAGAGGCATGAATCTTAATTGAAGAGAAGGATAGGCCCTTGTGGAGCATTTCTAAGTAATCTAGTATATGAGGTAAGCTGGGCACAGTTGTGGCCATCCCTTGAGACTGGCCCCAGGAACAGTATCTTTTCCACTTTTCTGAACAGGATTTTTTAGTACTAGGCCTTCTTGCCTCAAGAATGACATCCAGCACCTGCTTACTGAGGGTTGCTACAGGTGAGTTCAGGGGATTAGCCAGGCTGCAAGGTTCAGGGTCTGAAGCTGAGGGTGCAGAATTTGCCCCCCCCCCCCCCACTGGGACAGCAGGGAAGCGGTCTGAGGCAGGTGCCATGGTTGTAGCACTGTCAAACTGCGCAAAAGAGGATACCACAGTGCTGGCATGGCCAGTCTGGTGTAATCAGGATTGTCCTTGGCTTGTCCTATTTGATATTTAGTAGAACCTTCGAGAGGCGATGAAAAGGGGAAAGGCATAGACTCAGAGGCTTTCCCAGGAAAAGAACAGGGCATCCACCTTCCAAACTTGGCTGTAGGGAGTTCTGGAGCAGTATTTGTTCAATTGATAGTTCTGATGGGAAGCAAACAGGTCCACCTCTGGTGTCCCCCCATCTGTTCCCCAAAAGTTTGAATATTTTGGGTTTCAGTTTCTATTCGTGTGGGTCCATGAGATTTCTGCTTAAGTAGTCTGCCAGTGAATTTAGTTTGCCTGGCAGGAATTGAGCTTGTAGGTGCACTTGGTTGCTCAAGGTTGTGTTCCACACAGCCATGGCTAGTCTGCAGAGTGAGTAGGAATGTGTTCCCCCTGCTTGTTTATGTACCACATAACGGTGGTGTTGTCTGTCTTTACCAATAGTTGTCGTGGAAGAATAAGGCCTTTGAAGGCTGTCAGAGCATTCTGTACAGCTAACACTTCTTTTTGATTGCATTGCAGGTGC
Organism: Protopterus annectens; assembly: GCF_019279795.1. Lineage (NCBI taxonomy): Eukaryota > Metazoa > Chordata > Ceratodontiformes > Protopteridae > Protopterus > Protopterus annectens. The sequence continues at coordinate 1,348,366,788 of NC_056725.1, read as the reverse complement.
ATCTGCTTTGGGTTCCATTTGCCCTGAATGCACTGCCCTGCCATGTGAGCCCCCCATGCATAGTCTGATGCGTCTGTTAGGGTTTGGGAAGCAGGGGGTAGAGTGAAAGAGAGTCCTTTGTTGTGGTTGTAGGCCTCTGCCCACCAGAGGAACTCTGCCCTTAGAGACACGGAATGATAGTAATTACTGTTTCCAGGTCCTGAGAATGTTGACACCATAGACTTTTTAGATACCATTGAAGTTTCCTCATATGCAGTCTTGCATATGAAATTAACAGAATGCAAGAGGCCATAAACCATAGAGCTTGCAGTATTTTCCTTGCAGATAGCTGGGTTTTGGTGGCTAGTAGGTTGAAGTAAGTTGTCATATAAATTTGTTTCTCTGGAGTAAGGAATGCCATCTGGAAAGTTGTGTTCAGGCTTGCTCCCAGGAATACAATCTGTTGGCAGGGTACTAGGTGTGATTTCTTTTTGTTGATGGTGTACTCCAGTGAAGTTAGAGGTCTCTTTACAAATGCCAGGTGCTGTAGTAGCAAGTCCTGACTTTCCGCTTGAATCAGGCAATCGTCCAAGTATGGGTAAATCTGAATACTTCTCTGCCTGCAAAAAGCAATGGCTGGAGCTAGGCACTTTGTGAATACCCTGGGCGCAGTAGATAAGCCAAAGGGAAGTGCAGAGAACTGATACTGCATTGAGTCTGCTCTGAAGTGAAGGTATTTCCTACAAGATTCCCTTATGGGGATGTGTAGGCAAGTTTCTTTTAAGTCTAGGGTTGCCAGCTAAGCATATCTGGCTAGCATAGCAAGCAGCTATTGGAGAGTTACCATTCTGAATTTTGGAACCACAAGAAAGGTGTTGAGAATAGATGAATCCAGGATAGGACGACAGGAGTTTTCTTTTCTGGGAACCAGGAACAGTCTTGAATAAAAGCCTTGTCCCCTTTGTTCTGCTGGGACAGGTTGAATAGCCTTGATGTTGAGGAGAGAAAGTACTTGCTTTTGGGCCTCCATCCACTTAGGGTTGGGAGTGAGTGGAAGTGGAATTTGTATCCTAAGGAAACAATGTTTAAAACCCATTTGTCTTGGGTAATGTATTCCCAGTTTTTTGCATGCTGGGCGAGTTTTCCTCCTAAAGGTGCAAGTACTTGAGTGAGGCTTGGGAAAGTTAAGGATAAGTCATTGTGCAAGTTTACTATAGGGGGTGGCTTACTATTCCCTGTTTTGGACGTGGGAGCACCCTACTGCTTAGATCCGTGCATAACCTGAGACTGAAGTTTTGGGGGACTGCTGCCCCTAGGTTTGGACTGAGAAGGCCTGGAAGGGACTGGAAAGGACCAGTTCTTTGAAGGCCAATGCCTACTGAATCTAGGTGGCTGTACTTGCAAGAAATCTTTAACAGTTTGCATAGATTTAAGCTTTCTCCTCCATCCTTTTGAGAACGTCTTCTGCTTTATTGCCGAATAGGCACTCTTGGTTTAAGGATGCATCCAGTAATTTTGCTTTGACATGATCTGGCAAGTTTTGTTACTTAAGCCAAGCATGCCTTCTAAGAACAGACCCAGTGACAGCAGCCCTACAAGATGCTTCTAAAACATCAAAACCACACTGCAAAGTTTGTTTACCAACATGGTCAGCAGAATGCATTAACTCTTGTAAATCTTTGTGTTCTGCACAGTCAGGAATCAATATAATTTTCTGTTTAAGTGGTCCCATAATATGCTGCTGATACTTAAACATATAACACATGAAACTGGCAATTTAAAGCCCTAATGGCCAAAGTAGCAGAATTGTATAACTTCTTACCCAATCTGTCTAAAGCTCTAGAGCCCCTATCAGAAGGGGTAGGGTTTTTGGCAGTACTAGCCTTAATGCCTTTTGGTCCTTGGGAAATGGTCTCTGGATCCGCAGTAGGATTCTTGAAAAGGAATTTGTGAGAGTCAGGTACTCTATAGTACCTGTTAGGTTTCCTGGGAGCTAGAGGCAAAGTATAGTACAGTTGCGTACACTTACCATAAATGTAGATGTTTGAGTGTATTCACTGTTGCAGTCATTACATTTGGGTAATCCTGCTGGCAGGTTGCCCTCAGCCAGCCTGAATTCGAAAGTCTTGGGTCCTGTGTCGGCCGCTGTCGTCCCTTCCCTGATGTCAGGGGTATAAAAGAAGCAGCCGACGCCATTTTCTTCAGTTTTTCTTGCCCCAGATGTCAGGTGCCCCAAAAAGGGTAGCCAAAGTTTATATATATATTCAGAACTACACCAATATAAATTTTACCTTCATCTAAAAGCAAATACACCACATTAGTATAAATCAGAGACGGAAAGATAAGATCCAAAAGAAAAAAGGGGGAAGGCGGGTGGGTAACCTGGACTGCAACAGTGAATACACTCGAACATCTACATTTATGGTAAGTGCACACAACTGTACTATGTTCTTCGTGTTTCACTGTTGCAGTCATTACATTTAGGAAGAGTCCCAAAGCTATGGTTGGGAGGCTGGAACTAGACAGCAGTAGGAGCAGCTATGAGGCCCTGCAGAACTGCAGTGGCAAAGCCTGCCCTGGATTTAGAGTAAAGTGGCAGATGATAATGCTTTGTAAAGGTGTGCCCTGAACTCCAAGTAGCCGCCTCTAAAATATCTCTGGTTGGTACTCTCCTGAGAAAGGCTGCTGAGGTGGCTGCAGCTCTGATGGAATGAGGCCTAATGCCCTTAGGCACTGGCTTGCCATGGTGTAAGTAGCAGAAACGAATGCAGTCGCCTAACCACTTAGAAATAGTCTACTTTGAGATAGGCCTTCCTTGTGATCCTGCAGCATATGCCACTAGTAATTGCTCTGTCTTCCTGAAAGCTTTGGTTCTGTCCAAGTAGAATCTAAGTTGTCTGTGTACGTCCAAAGAATGCAGAATTCTCTCCCCCTTGTTCTGTGGATTTGGGTAAAAGGTTGGCAGATGGATGGCTTGGTTAAGAGCCACACTGGATACTACCTTTAGGCATAAATGTTGGGTTTGTCCTCAGGGAGACCCTGTCTGGATGAAAAATGATGAAAGGTTCCACAGCCATGAGCGCCTGTAGCTCTGAAACTCGTCTTGCAGAAGTAATTGCTAAGAACAGAGCTGTTTTCCAAGATAGAAACTTCATATCATCAGTAGCAGTTGGTTCAAAAGGAGGCAGGGTGATCTTTTCCAAGACATAGCTGAGGTCCCATGCAGGTATTGGTAGTCTCCTTGGGGGCCTTAAAATTTTGTCTCATCTGGGGTACTGCCTTAATAAAGGGTGAGAAAAAAGTGGTGGCTCTGTATTGTAATGAGCCGAAATGGCAGAGGCATGAATTTTAACTGATGAAAAAGATAGGCCTTTGTCCAGCATCTCAAGTTAAGTATTGCAAAATCTGAGGAATATTTGGTACCGCTGTATCAGTTCCTTGTGCCTGGTTCCAGGCACAGAATCTCTTCCATTTTCCAGCATAAGACTTTCTAGTATTAGGCCTTCTGGATTCCAGAATGACATCCATCACAGCTTTACTGAGAGGTGTTTTTTGTATGACTACATTATCCGCCATGCTGCCAAGTTTAATGTCCTGAGTTGGCTGTGCATGATCTGATTGTTTTGCTGGGACAGTAGCCGTGGTATCTGAGGTAAGGTCCAACCTGGGTATAGAGATACGTTTCTTAGTATTGGATACCAGCACTGGCGTGGCCAGTCTAAGGCAATCAGTATCATCTTTGGCTTCTCCTGTCTGACCTTTAGGAGCACCTTGGGGAGGATAGGCAGTGGAGGAAAAGCATATACTGATATATAGATAGGACGTCCACTTTCCATGCTTGTCTGTGATAAGTCCTTGTGCAGAATCTTTTTAGTTGGTAACTGAGAGGGGAGGCTTTTCCAGCTGAAAGATAGGACGTCCACTTTCCATGCTTGTCTGTGATAAGTCCTTGTGCAGAATCTTTTTAGTTGGTAACTGAGAGGGGAGGCAAATAGATCTATGTCCGGGCATCCCCATTTCCTTGTTATCATGCTGAAGACTTGTGGATCCAGCTTCCACTCGTGGGGATCCATGAGGTTTCTGCTTAGTTTGTCTGATAGAGTATTTTCCTTTCCTGGCAGGAATTGTGCCTGCAGATGTACTTGGTAAGTCAAAGCTGTGCCCCACAAGGTCATGGTTAGTCTGCAAAGGGGGTAAGAATGTGTGTCCCCCATGCTTATTTATATACCACATGACCGTGGTGTTGTCTGTCTTTATCAGTAGTTGTCCCGGATGAAGTAGGTCCTTGAAGGCCGTTAGGGTATTTTGAACAGCTAACATCTCTTTTTGATTGATATGTAGATGCATTTGGTTTGAGGACCATGTGCCCTGAATGCATCTTCCTTCCATGTGGCCTCCCCAGGCAGAGTCTGATGCATCCGTTGTTAGGGTCTGCCTGGCTGGAGGTAATATGAATGGCTGTCCCTTGTTCTGGTGACAAGCCTTTGCCCATCATCGAAACTCCTGTTGCAGGCAGGGAATGAGAGTAATGACTGTTTCCGGGCTGTGGCAATGTTGAGTCCAAACACTTTTTAGATACCATTGAAGTTTCCTCATATGTAGTCTTGCATATGGAATTAGTACGATGCAGGATGCCATGAAGCCCAAAGCCTGCAGAATTTTTCTTGCACATAACTGGGCCTTTGTTGCCAATATTTTGAAATAGGTAGTCAGTTGCCTTTGTTTGTCTGGTGTGAGATAAGCCATCTAGGCAGTTGTATTCAAGCTTGCACCCAGGAATGTTATCTCTTGTGTGGGTACTAGTTTTGATTTCTTTTTGTTGACTGTGTACCCTAGGCATGTTAGAAGTCTTTTCACAAATGCCAGATGTTGAAGAAGAATGTCCTTGTTCTCTGCTTGAATGAGACAGTCATCCAAGTAAGGATACATCTGTATTCCTCTTCGTCTGTAGAATGCAATTACTGGTGCCAGGCACTTTGTAAAGACCCTGGGCTCAGTAGATAAGCCAAAGGGCAGTGCAGAGAATTGGTAATGCATTGAACCAGCCTTGAATCTTAGGTATCTTCTGCATGATTGTCTGATTGGAACATGAGGTATGCCTCTTTTAGGTCTAAAGTCACAAGCCAAGCATTGTTGCCCAGCATGGGCAGAAGCTGCTGCAAAGTCAACATTTTGAATTTTGGAATATCCAGGAAAGCATTTAGAATAGATAGGTCCAGTATCGGCCTCCAGGCCTTGTCCTTTCTGGGTACCAAGAACAGTCTTGAGTAAAATCCTTGTCCCTGCTCTTGCTCTGGTACTTGTTGAATGGCCCCCCATGTCCATGAGGGATGAGACTTGATTTTGTGCCTCTGCTCATTGATTTTTTGGCAGAAATGGCCAGCCGTTTGCCTTTGGCAGAGTATGAAAATGGAACTTGTAGCCTTGTGACACTATGTTTAGAACCCACTTGTCTTGGGTTATGATGTGCCAATTTTGAACAAAAAGTGCTAATTTTTCCCCCTAAGGGTGCTGCCAGAAGATAAGTGCATGGTGCAGGCAGGCAGGAAGTCATTGGGACTATTTTCTGTATGTTTGTGATCTATCTTCTCCAGCTTTGGAAGTAGAAGCACCCCATTGCTTTGGCCTATAAGAACCTTCCGCCTGGGATCTGCCCCTAGGGCATCTGGATCTGCCCCTTTGAGGTCTGTCTGACACAGGAAAGGACCAATTTTTTGTAGGCCAGTGTCTACTAAACCTAGGTGGCTGTACTTGTAAAAAATATTTGACAGTTTGCATAGATTTTGCTTTGTCCTCCATTTTCTTTAACACCTCTTCTGCCTTAACACCAAAGTATCATGCTGTAAAGGTGCATCTAGTAATTTAACTTTAACATGACCAGGCAGATTTTGTTCCTTTAACCAAGCATGTCTCCCAATTACAGAACCTGTAACTGCGGCCCTGCAGGAGGCCTCCAAAGAATCAAAACCACATTGCAAAGTATGTTTTCCAACTTGTTCTGCTGCATACAATAAATCCTGCATTTCCTTGTTTTCTGCACCTTCAGAATTTAACAACATTTTCTGTTTAAGCAATCCCATGACATGTTGCTGATACTTAAGCATATGAAATTGACAGTTTAAGGCCCTTATAGCCAAAGTTACATATGTGTAAACCTTTTTTCCCAATCTATCCAGTGCCCTTGAATCTCAGTCAGTGGGGGTTGGATTTTTTTGCAGTGGAAGTCTCAACTCCCTTTGGACCCTGTGAAATAGCTTCTGGGTCAGCAGCAGGGTTTTTAAAAAGAAATTTGTGTGAATCAGGAACCCTGTAATATCTGTCAGGCTTAACAGGAGCTGGGGGTAAGGAGTCAGGGGTCAGACTAGACTCCAAAAACACATCATCTACAATGTCTAACACAGGTGGAATGGCTAGAGGCCTGTGCTGAGGTAGTAAAAGAAAATCCCTGAGCCTCTTTTTAGATTCTGAAAAACCTTGGCTCTCCCAGTGGAAATGCTCCCTCATGGTATGCAAGGTTTCCCCAAAGGAATAGTCCTCAGGAGGAGATGCTGAATGTATAGATTCTTCAGCATCAGAATCCTCATAGGGGGGAAGAGAATATTCCTGATCAGAAGAGGAATCAGAAGACATAGAAATCTGATCTGAAGATTCATAGTCAGTGTCTTGCCTAGGCCTCTTATTAGGAGGGGGATGGGAACTCCTGATCAAGGCAATCAAGTCTTTGGCCATTTTGAGCATCTGTTTCTTGGGCATAGAGGCCTGTTCATGTGGCTTTTGAGTTTGTTTCCTTGCTTTACATGGTGCTTTAGTCTTTGCCTTTGAAGCTGAAGTCATTTTAATGTAAAGATGTTTAGGTCTGAATACACCCTCAGTAGCCGGTACCTGCTCAGCGGCTCTGGACCCATCTGAGGGATTAGCGTCTGAGGCTCCAATACCTTGAGTATCCAGCGGCATGGCCGACTCCACCTGGGAGTCGGTAGCGGCCTGCGACTCAAGTAGCGGGCGTCAGGGGCTGCGAAAGCGCCTCACTGAGAACCGGCGTACCGGCGACTGGCTTAGGAGAAGCTTCATCGTCAGTTTTGGGCCTCGGTTGTTTTTCTCTATCCTTTTCTTTGCGTTTTTTGTAAACTCTGGTAGTTGGACGGCTATCTGACGACATTTCAGGATAAATAAATCGGCGTCCAAAAAAGTTTAAAGCAAAATTATACTGACGCTTAATACTGCGTTGGTTAAATCTAGCACAAAACCGACAACCAGAAACGTTGTGATCAGGGCCTAGGCAAGGAATACAGTAAGAATGAAAATCCTTATGAGGTATTTGCTTTCCACAAGAAATACAATTATTAATTTTTTCTGACATCAGTCTGGAGCAAGAAAAAAAGATTCCCCAACAGGTTACTTAGGTTTATTGAAGACTTCGGATCTAAAACTCAAACACGAAAATCTCAGGAGTCGGCCGACCGGCACTTGTGAACTGCTTCGGGCACCGCGCAGCAAGAAAGACTGAAGAAAATGGCGTTGGCTGCTTCTTTTATACCCCTGACGACCTTATATCAGGGAAGGGGTGACAGCGGCCGACGCAGGACCCAAGACTTTGGAATTCAGGCCGGCTGAGGGCAACCTGCCAGCAGGATTACCCAAATGTAATGACTGCAACAGTGAGACACGAAGAACATCCAGGGTAAGGCTGGATTCCAAGAAAACATCACCTACAATCTCCAGAACCAGAAGGATAGCTAGAGGCCTGTGTTGAAGCAGGTTTAAAAATTCCCTGAGTGTCTTTTTGGACTGAGAATAGTCCTGGCTTTCCCAGCAGAAATGTTCCCTAAGGGTATGCAGGGTTTCACCAAAAGAAAAATATTCTGGAG